>NC_060274.1:107192555-107492555 GCF_021613505.1 Equus quagga | reverse complement strand
TTTCTGTAGCTCAGTAGGATTCTAAAGGCTGCCAAAACCATAAAGAACTCACTTTTCAGCCATAGGGCAGCTCGGGCTGTTAAATCTCAGTGCATTGTGAAACCCATTCTTCAGGAACTAGATTGCCTGTTGCTCTATCTTCTAAATGACTAAACTGGATAAAAAAGAATCTAAAATTAAGGATTTCTCCTTCTCATTGTGCAAGCTACCACTTAAGGCACTGAAACAATTCTAGCACAAGAGATAAGAAAGACTAACAGTGTCATTATGATTAGTGACTTAAACCCCAGAGAACACTGGGATAGGCTTTCATTATGTGAAGAAAAACACAAAGGAAGCCATCTTTGAAGAGGTGGGTGATTCTGAGCACAAATTTGAGACATCAACAAAAACAGAAATACAACAATGATGAAATTATTTCCATTGGGATTCATATTGTCGCCTTGGACAAGTTAGTCTCACTGGGCCTCAGATGACATTTGTAATATCAGGAGATTGGACCCGTGCACCTTAAAAGACTGACGATTTTGATACTCCACTGTTCTAACTGGGAATGAATACTGAGTCAGGCACTATCCTACTGCTTCCTCCAAAGACTACGATCCTACTCACCATAAGATGAAACAATCTTGTAATTGTTTCACATGTTGGCTAGATTTCACAAGTAGAAGCCACCACACTTTAGTCAGTGTGATCTGAGAATAATTATAAAACATGAGAAACTAAAACTACCACAAAATCATTCAGCCCCTTTACTGGGAATTTTCAAGTAACTAGCAATTCCTAAACCTGCCATTGATCAAGGCAGGAAGAAACCTCTTCATCTACTCAAAAATCAAAGAAAAGAAAAAAAAAGTGTTCACGACCTGCAAGGAACCATGCTGCATATGCTGGGGATACAAACATGAACCAAACATGAAATCTACCTTCAAAGGACCTAAAAATCTAATGAAAGAGACCAGGCATGTGCCTACAACGCAAAATAGAAAATGGTACCATATAACAAGAGAGGATAAAGTGCTATGGCAGCTCAGTAGGAGAGATTACTTCTGACACAAAGAATCTGAGGCAGCTTCATGGACGTGGTCCTCTCTCTCTGAATATTGAAGAGTGGGTAACACTTGTATGCAGATAAAAGGAAAGTGTAATCAAGGTTGGAGGTAGATTAGGAAAAGTACAAAGGAAAGAAAGCATGACGCACACATTGAAAACCACAATCCAATTTGCTGAAGTTGTGCCATACTGCTCCTTGGGTGCACAAACGCCATTCTGACTAGGTCAAATCTTTGGTAGGTAGGACTGTCACATCTAGCACTTTTGGTCCCCACCCACCAGATATGTCGCCCAGTGACATACACAAAAAAAATGTCCATCACATTTCCAACCTCCCCCCATTAAGAACCACTATAAAAACAAATGGTATATAAGGAATATTATAACAATTAATCTGGAAGCTTAGGCCACATCTTGAGACCTTAGAAGTTTGGCCCTTTTCTCTAGGAAATAGGAAGGTTTTTTAAAAGTTTAGGGTAAGGAGAGTGGCAGAATCAGAAGTCTATTTCAGGAAGATTAATCTAGCAGCCAAATATAGAACTGGATTAGACGGGCGACAACTGGAGATAAGAGACCAGTTACAAGGCTATTATAGTGGTAGAAGAAAGATGTAATTAGGACCAGAACTACTCAAAAGGTGTTCTGTTCAACAGCACACTGTCCAAACCAATTTTAAATGACTTCAACAACCATGTATCTGTAGCTTTCGTGATTTACTCTAGTGTAGGATGTCACTACCATTCATGCCAGAGAAAGAACATATTTCTTCATGGGCTGCAATCCTCCCCATGGTGCAAAACTGAGCTAAGGGCTTTTTGCATAGGGAATTTTGTATGTAAGTACGCAGGTGGGTACTTTGCCTTATTACCTATGGACTAATTAGGAAGCACATTACTTGTTAAGGCATTAGCATAACAAATCAACTTAAAGTGACACTTGAAAACAGGCCATTCAAAATGAAAGCCAAGATTATTAGTCTAAGTCTTTCAACAGGAAAAAACTCACCAGACCTAAGGGAAACAGTGAGAAACACTCAGCTAGGTGAGGTGGATGTGCAATAAATGAAAAGCCAGAGGCTACTTTTAGGCACTGTCTTTTTTACGTATCCAAGGTGAGTCAGAGCTACTAATAAGCTTGATTGACAATAATAATGATTAAATCACTACATATTATCTGAATGCCTAATAGGCACAGGCACCATGTGAGATCCATATACTATTCACAAAGACTAAGATTTCAACAGTATCATTTTACAGATAAGGAAACCAGAGCTCAAAGACGTTAAATAACTCATCCAAGGTTAGTCACTACTAAGTCACAGAAACAGACTTGAAACCCAGGTCAATCTGACTGCAAACTGTCCTCCTTCTATAGCACTCAGTTCAGAAATTACTGTTTAACAATGACAAGGCAAGCGATTTGAAGATACACGTAAATGAGACTGGCAAAAGGGTCGACAAACATGACCAGTTAGGGTCAAGAAACCCTACATGGAGGGTTAGGGGCAGAATGTAACATCAAGTGCAAACTTCTGAGGAAGCCTGACAGCCACCAGGCTGAGCAAGAGGGGCTGTGGGGAAAGGAGGGGACCTCATTTTAGTAAGGTCTTTGGGGATACAGATAGACAACAAAAACACAGTGTCTTTCTCCTCTCTCGAAATGTATGAAGGCTCATGACTGTGCTCTGCTGTAGTATAAAAAATCTCAAAGTCAACTGATTTTCCTTTGTAAGCTGACAATTATATTGGGCTTTCCCTTTCAACACCCTGAAATACATTCTACTCTAGAGCATACCGTGGTTCTGTGTTTTTGAAATCAAGAACAGAATATCCAGTCTCATCCAGCACAGTAGCTTAGCCATCCTTTTACAACTGCCCATTCCTGACCCTGTCCCCAAACACGGACAAACTTCCTCTTCCATAATTTATCTCAGTAAGCAGGAAGAAGAGTAGACACTCAAGTCTGTGCTACAAGGCTAAAAGAATCTCAATTCCAAAGCAGTTTCCTCTACTGAATCCTCCTTAAGTCAAAAAACGGTATCATCTCTTCCTCAGAGTTTTTCAATGTTTATTTTTGCCAACTTCAAGATGATATTCTGCACACAATGTCACGATATCAGTCTAAGAACAACATAAGTTTTTCCTAAATTCAATCTCTTCTGCCATATAAAGGCTTCACTTCCTCTTTATAGGGATGTGTTTCCACGTGTCATGGGAGGTGGGGAGGAGGTGCAGTGAGGGCCTTGGTCACAAGACAAAGCTACGACAACTGTGACCTTCCTCTTAACAGGCTGGGTCACTGGACAACAACTTAACGTAACAAGTTAATAGTTACAACATTCACTATTTATGAACAAGGACGAAAATGGCGCTGGTAGCTAAAAATTAGGAGGCGAGAATGCAGAAGACCACACCAGAAATGTATCACAATTCTGTGGGTGACAACTGAAGAAAAATGTGCTTTCCCTGAACCCACAGATCCCAAAGGGTAAAAGGCCATCACATTCTTAAAACTGATCTGTTCCTGAGCAGAAACATCTGAGTTGGAGCTAAATGCAGCCTTGTTTGCATTAAGCACTAGCCTGAAAAAGTGACCCCCACCCCAACAACCTCATTCCTGTGGCTTGGCCATAAATGCCTTGAACTCTTCATTTTAAAAAATACCCACTGTTTCAGACCACCCCCTACATTTAGAAGTCTAAATGGCACAGTAACTGGAACCCAACACACACAAAACGTCTCCCTCCTTCATTTCTTCACTACATCCATACATATAGGTAATATCATTTTCATACATTTCACTTAACACTTACAAGTATAGCCCTATCCTCAAGAAACTTCTGAAGAATAGGATAAGAATCATTTTCTGGGTAATAGGAATATTTCATAAAAATCTCCTTATTTTGCCAAGGAAACTGCATACTGCTTGCTCTGGCCTCCATGACACAAAACTTCAAAGATACTCATCTTCTAATTTAAAGCACCACTGCCCCATCTACTTCCCATCTTCTTAAAGTAACAAAACACAGTGAATCTTAAGTGAAACAGGAAACCAAATGTTTAAAAAATTTAATTTTAATAGATAATCAAAGCTGGCACATAAAAATCATGAGGAAAACTGGCAGATCCTTTCATTAGACCAATTTCGAGAGCTAAGCTGTATGTCAAAGGTCAACCCAAAACAAACGAACTACTCGGATTCCACCAGGTTTTGCCCTAGAATAACAGGAGAGGAGTCAAGGAGATGAAGACTGTATGCCAGTTTGGCCAAAGATGCAAGGGATGATATAAATTCATGTGCTGATTCGAAAGTGGAGTTAGAAATACCTGTTCATTATATAGACCAGTAAGTTTCTATTACGTAGACTAGTAAATTTCTATTAAGACGCTATAGATTATAATCCTAACAATGTTCAGTTTCTTATGAAAAACTATTTCCAGTTTCAAAGGAAAAGCAAACCAGTGTGGGAACATGTGTACTGCATCATTCAAGCTTTATGGTGTACCAACAGCATCTCGCTCATACTTGAAGGTCAGTTCATTCAGTAGAGTACTGCCTGCCTACAGACAGGAAACCTGTGCTTTGTGACTACTGCAAGCTTTTTAACTTTTTAACCTTAAACAAACGTATAGTTTCCTAGCTATTCGTTCTTCTGTTCTGTAATTCTACACTGCAGTCACAGACTCCAAATGGCATATAATGTCAGAGAATAAATGTGGTTTTTTTTTCTTCAAACTTTACTAGCTGCCACTTAGTAGCAGCATTATCATGGGCAAGTTTACTGAACTATCTGTGCCTTGGTTTCCTCATCTATAACTGGGAAGCATAACTCCTTTCAGTCACATACTGCTATTAGGATTAAATCTATGTCAGGTACTCTATGTCAGGTACTTAGAAGCAGTATCTGGCACCCTGGGAGCCATCAACAAATGTTTGTTACTGCTATTCAAACCTAAGCCACTCGGGAGTTCTAAGCAGCAGCAGCTAACAACTTGAGGAAGTGTGCACACAAAAACACTGCACATATATTCACATATAAATTAACAATGGAACCAACACTCAGGAGCATTCCAACCAGATCCTTCACACCTCACAGAATGCCCACCAATGTCCACGTTAAAGCTACGTGTAGAAATGATTAAACTTCTGCAGTAAAAACAAGTGTTTTGTCACTTGGGAGTTCTTGAAGTTCAGCAGGCTTCTGGAATATCTGTATGACTGTTTCAGAGCAGCAGCTTGTTGAGTGAAAAACGAGGGTTTCAATGTGCAGTTTTAAAGGGATGGTTTGAGCTGGGTAAGTTTTACGAAGTGAAATGTGTTGAAAAAGTAAAATATCCAAATATAGAAAAATAAACAAATAGGGAAACCCATTTGAAAGTCACTCAAGATAGATACAAATATATAACCAATAAAATAATTCTTCTACTTTAAAAGTAATCTAAGGAGATGAATAGTTGACACAAGGGAAATAAAATGTGGTAAATTACATGAAAAATGCACATCCTTACTGGCAATATTATGCAGAAATGAAACCAATTCCAACAAAACAAAACTGGATTATATGCAGGAAAGTTTAGATACTTATGAGTGAAGTCTGAAAACCAGCTTATATTCCCTTTGCCCTATTAACCCACTTTGAGGATAGAGTTTTAAAATAAATAATCCTAGGAGCTGGCCCCGTGGCCGAGTGGTTAAGTTTGCGCGCTCTGCTGCAGGCGGCCCAGTGTTTCGTTGGTTCGAATCCTGGGCGCGGACATGGCACTGCTCATCAAACCATGCTGAGGCGGCGTCCCACATGCCACAACTAGAAGAACCCACAGCGAAGAATATACAACTATGTACTGGGGGACTTTGGGGAGAAAAAGGAAAAAAAATTTTTTTAAAAATCTTTAAAATAAATAATCCTAAATAGGAAAAAAAAAAAAAGTACATGTTTAATGCTATTAAGAAAAAGTGAAATCTGGAACAAAGGAATAATTAGGAAATAGTGTATTAGCATAATGGAAAATATGTGTGCGGATAAAATTAAAAGTGCTGTAATTAAAGAATAATGTAGAACTTCCGTTTCCAACCAAGATGGAACAAGAACCAAACTACCCTATTACCAAAACCAATAAAACCAACAAAAACAACATTTTGAAACATGGTTTTCAATACATTAGCTAACAGGCAACAAAGGACAGTGATCCCTAAGAGAAAGAACACAAGTGAGCCGAACAACTGCTTACTGTCTAGGAAGAGTTTCTGGTGGGAATGGGCAAGTGTCTGAGGAGACCAAGGCAGCTAGCATTCATGACATACAATACCAGGGAGAAAGAGAGAAGCACAGAGAAAGAACCTCTGAGATCCGCACAGGGTACTCATTGAGCAGAGCACTGATCAGTGCAGGAGCAAGCGGAAAATATCAACCACCTGAGGCCAGGGAAAGAAACATGGAAGGCATTAGAAGGACCAGTGCCTACCACTTATGTAATGATCCAACCATTCCACTCCAGGGTATTTACCCAGAAGACAAGAAAACATACATTTACACAAAGATTTATACACAAATGTTCATAGAAGCTTTACATATAAACAACCAAAAATTGGAAGCAAATGACCACCAACAGGTAAATAGATAAACAATCCATGGTATATCCATATAACGAAACACTACTCAGCATTAAAAGGATTAAACTATTTTCTTTTTCTTTTCTTCTTCTTCTTTTTTTTTTTTTTTTGCTGAGGAAGATTCACCCTAAGCTATCATCTGTGACAATCTTCCTCTATTTTGTATGTGGGTCTCTGCCACAGCATAGCTGCTGATGAGTGGTCTAGGGCTGAGCCCAGGAACCGAACCTGGGCCACTGGAGCAGAGCATACCAAACTTAACCACTAGGCCACAGGGCTAGCCCCGAAAAGGACTGAACTATTGATATACAGTACAATATGGATGAATCTCTAATAACTATGCTGATTGAAAGAAGCCAGATTCAAAAGAGTAGATACTGTATGATTCCATTTATCTAAAACTCTAGAAAATGCAAATTAATCAATAGTGATGGAAAGATCAGTGGCTGGAGGATGTATGAGAAGGGAGACAAAGGGGCATAAGGAAACTTTTGTGGGTAATGAATATATTCACTATTTTAATCGCAGTGATGGGTTTCATGGACAGAGGCATTTCTCAAATTTTACCAAATTGTACACTTTAAATATGTGCAGTTTTCCTGCATATCCATTATGTCCCAACAAAGTTAGCTGTAAAAACAGAAAAACAGTGGTTGCATGAACAGTTGTAAATACCAGAATACAAAGTAACATGTATACATTGGCCACAATTATCAGGACTTCGGAGAGATCTACATAAAGTTGTTAACGTCTTTGGAGTTTTTACTTAATTACCTTTTTGTTTCTTACATTTACACCCACTGAGTTAATTTAATCTAAAGGGCCATTCTTATTTTCTAGAAACAAGAGCTGGGAAACATTTGCCCGCGATCGTATGAAAGGGTCATGTGAAAGACCACACAACTCATAAGATGCAAATCTCTATTCTACTTTCATCACTTTCAAGTAAGTTTCACAAGTGCCAACATGAAAGAATACACTTAGAATAACAGGATGCTTGGAAAAGAGACAGCTGCTTCAGAAGAGCTGCAAGCAGAGAAACCAGAAAAATGTTCCCTAATTTCACTAGGGCAACCAGGGTGCTCCAAGGGTGAAGGATGAAGGGAATTTTTGTACACGGGAGGGACAACAAGGTTTGGAAATTAGCCCAGTCTCACAATTTCCAGAAATGCCAGTTCTTTTAAGATCAACTGAAGTATTCAAAGCAACATTTAGAGAATCCAAGTTAACATGACTTGCCATACATGACATTCACTTAAAAACCATGTGTGTGGTTTTTGTTTTTAAAAAAAGCAACTCACTCTTAATCACGAGATACAAAATATAAAGAAAAAAACTGGGGCTGGGGAGAGGGTGTGCCCACAGATACTAGTTTCCTAGGGCTACCATAAAAAATTACCACAAACCGGTGGCTTAAAACAACATGAATTTATTCTCTCACAGTTCAGAGCCCAAGGTCAGAAATCAAGCTGTTGACAGCGCCATGCTCCCTAAGGCTCTAGGGAAGAACCTTCCTGCCTCTTCCTAGCTCCTGGTGGTTGCTGGCTCCTCGGCAATGCGTGGCTTGCAGCTGCATCACTCCAATGCCTGCCTCTGTCATCACATGGTCTCCTTCCATCTGTGCGTGTCTGATCTCCTTATGAGGATACCAGTCATTCGATTATAAGGGCCCAGCCTAATTTGGTATGACTTCATCTTAACTTGATTACATTTGCAAGACCCTATTTGCAAATAATGTCATATGCGCAGGTACTTGGTTTTCTGGGAGACACAATAGGGGCAAATATCTAACATAGTAAAATTCTCTTCCAGGAGGCAGTAATGAGGGAGAGTGAGATTTCAGGTCATGTAGCAAGAAATCTCTTTACTTCTAAATACACATTTGTAGCCATTTCACATTGAATTTAAAAACCTCAAAATGGCTAACAAATGCAAAAATCACTTTCCTCTTCGTTTTTTTTCTAATTTCATAATCATGTTTGCAACAAACATCCCTAAGCCTTATTCCACTCATAACTCCCTCTGATGAATAAGAATTTTCATCCTCAAATATATCACTTGAATTTTTGGGGGCTGAAACTCTAATTTACAACCAGAAAGGAAAAAATAAATGAAATCTTTAAGTCAGAAGTGAATTTGCTTCTAAGGGGGTATTAGTCTTGTCCTTTCATGCCACCATCATTATAAAGGCATTTTATGACTTTAATATAATGTATGTTTGTATACACACTTATTTACACATGTGCACAACACTATTCTTAGGATGTCTGGTACTCTTACATTCTTACAGGGCTAAGGGTAAAAGATTTTACCATGGCTCAAACATTATTCTCTTCCACTCAGTGTCTAATGTGTACCAATCAAATAAGCTTAGCATAATTCAGAACATAAAATTTGACTCCTATCCTCTAGATTTATGAATGGAAAAAAAGAGGTTTCATTGTTAAATAGTGAAATATACCTGTTAACTGAAATTAAGTGATTAGACCTACTATATCACTAAGGAACAAATAAGACTAATTGTCTGATATTCAAATGGCCTCTCAGAGATAGCAGAATGAACCCTCAGTCATCTGTCCATCAAGGCAAACATATAAAACAAATGTCTCTGGTTCTACGATTTGCTTGCCAGACGGTGCCTGGAGATGTCTGTTTAGCATATCACTTGGCAATTAAAAAAATGGAAACTACATGTTTCATAATTATTTTTAGGCATGTAATCAACAGTGTCAAAATGGCCCTCTAACATACCCTTTTTACATGTGTCAGCATTGCGACAGCACAGATGAGAAACTGGGGGAATATTTTTTTGATGATTTCTAATAAGGAGCAAAATACGGTTAATGTTTTAGGAGCGGATCCAGATCTAGTATAAACAGACACTGGATCTAACATAGTCCATTTCTTCCAATCTTAAAAATTACCATAAGAGGGAAAAAACCAAAAACATTACACCATATTTTTAACTATATATATAATAAAGAGGCATCTCTCTAGAACTGAGGGCACAAAGCCCACTCCCTACAGTAAAGGTTGTGCAAGCATAGGAAAATATTCCTACAGAATGGGTGAGGAAATACTAAACCTTTGTTTACACGGAAAAGGACCATTCATCTGAGGTACTCAGATCTAATTTTGACTAGTGAGAAAAGACACATCCTCTCATAGTCTCCTCCAGGTCTAAGTCTCTAAGATTCAAGGACATGGCTACTGATCTTTCTCTATCTTGGTGAAGGTAAACAGCATTAAATCTAAATGAGTTTTCACTGAAATATATGCTCCACTCCCCTCCTCTAATGTCCCTCGGCATTGATTATATTTGTGAAGACTATGCTTCCAATGCATTTAAATTAGACAGCATCGTTTCTATCACCTACAATTCTCAAATATCACATAAACTCTGAAGTATTACATAAATTATCCAACGGGTAGGAAAGCACTAACGAAGAACAGTAAATAACACATCTTTTTAAATAAATGGCCAGGTCAGGACCAAAAGAACTCAGATGTTCCAAATCTACTAAACAATTTACCAAATCAATAGAAATGGAGATGACAGTGAGGGTTAGAACCAAACAATGATGCATAATAGAGCTATCATATGTAATCAAATCGAAATTCCACTTGTTGTAAGATGCACTATTATTTTACCACCACTAAAAATAAAGCTGTCAGTTATGACTGTAAGCATCATCCCCAAATAAGAGATTTTAAAATGTGGGGGGGCGGGGAGGGATATACCTTTTAAGAATTAAAGGTGATATATATCCAATAAGGTCAAGAAAGCAGGATATATTTCATAAATGCAAAGCTTTATTTTTCATCTATCATAGGTGAAAAGTCTTCTTGGCAAATACCACCTTATAGCTGTATCACTCATATCAAGTATGATCTCTCCACCAGCAAGTGGACCTCAAATAGTTAAGACTATCTTGTGCCAATCATATGGAAGCATATGAATATAGAGGACACCTAAATAGCTTACAGCTTGGCCAAACAACACCCATCCAAATCACTTACACCAATCTAGGGAAAATAAACTTAAATTTGGTCCTTTGGGAAACCAATAGTATGTGTGTGCCAAGAATTAGCCAGTGGCCCCCAAGCTGATCATTTTCTTTGCATTAACTCAGGGTGAATAATGATCAGAAGGCAATTGGCAGAGACACACAGCCCCCAGCTCTGTTTGATGTATGATCCTGTGACAACACGATTAGCAAGAACCATTTCTCTTACACCAAAATACTGAGTCCAGATGTCAACCTGGTGCCTGGAAAAGATGCTGCACAGTGACAGCTGTTTGATGCTTCCATGCTGAATAACTGCATTCTGACCAGACACACACTTTAACCAATGAGATATCAGCGCATTCATAAAGAAAACATTGCCAAAAGAACTATGACCACCAAAATTAAAAATTAGCACATACTCTTGTTTTTTTTTTGATCTGCTTAAGTCATAATAAATAAGGGGCATTTTTGCAGAAAGATGATAAAGGGACTACTGTGTTTTATGTAATTAAGCAATAAGCACACAGAAGCAATTAAGTGTATAGCATGAAATAGCAATAAGCATTCAGCACAACACAAATTACTCAACACATTCATTTCACCACCTTATTTTTAATTGAAAGAACTGGTGACCTAGATAAAGCACTGAATTGAAAATCAAGAGAATTAAAACAGTAAGATGTAGTGGTTATAAGTACAGCCTTTGAGCCAGGCCTGGATTCTATTCCCAAGGGTTCCACTTACCAGCTGTTTGACCTTGCACAAAGAACTTGACCTTTCTTTCCAAGCCTCAGCTTCCTCACATACAAAATAAAAATAAAACCTTCACCTCACAGAGCTTCAGCTTTGTGCAGAATCAATTAGCTAGCGCAGGAAAACTCTTACCCAGTGCCTGGCACAGGGGAAAAAAATGCAAAATGGTACGTGCCATTTATCATCAGTACCAGTTATAGCACTATCAAGCTATGCATTTCCCAACCCTTAAACATCTTTCTTGCTCTGAATTTCATGAGGGTTTTGCTTTCGTGCCTCTCCTAAAACACTCTTATTCTACCTTGCATTGTCTTTATTTGCATTTTATCTTGACTCACCCACCCACCACCTCCATCTACTTTCAGAAACATCTCTGTACTCCCTCAGTAAATAATGATACCCCAAAATATTTAAGTTCTACATAGCTGCTAAAGAAATATCTGGGCAATGAATGAACGAAGCATAAATAAACATAATTATGTGGGTTTAAGATCTGGTGTTCACTGTCTGGCATCCTGCACTCTGGTGAAGGTGAGTGGCACAAAGCTGGAATGCTTGGTAGGCCAGAGGCAGCAGGAGGTCCCAAGGCATTACCATTCCCTCCCATTCAGAAGGATGCCTCTATATAAATGCTTCAACTCAAAGGAGACACTAATGCGCTTCTGTGGAACTCTGCCAGTCTGACCCATAAATATCCTTATCAGGAAGAGTCAAAAACTATTTAATTCATTACAGGCTGAGAGTTTAAAAAGCAAGAGAGGATTAAGCAATGCACACTCCAGTAGTGGGGTACAAAAGGGCACTGTACCAGTTAATACAGCTGCCCCTGTAATGGAAAAGGAACAGAGAAGATACAAGATGCATACACACAGAATTTCATTTTTTTAAAAAAAAAAAATATATATACACCAAAAAAGGGATTTTTTTTAAAGAGTCTGCCAACATTATACAAGAAAAAGAAAAGATATTTTCAAGAACCCTACTTAGGAACAAAATACATGGAACAAACAGAACTGGACAAGGAATATAAGCTGGTTAGAAGACACCTAACAAAAGAGATACAAGGAGGAACTGCCAGGAAAATAAGTAACCAGAGTTAAATGTTGCTAGAGAGAAACCAAAACAGCTCTCAGAATTCAGCAATAACTCAATACCCGAGATAGGAAGTCAATCTGTAACAGCATGAAGAATCCAACAGAGCTGGGTAAACATGTTTACATCTCACCGCGGGCAAAGAAGAGCCTGCGCTGGCCTAACCCGGGGACAGATAGCCCAGGCATCTGATCAGTCACCATCCTGAGAAAGCAGAGTTTAGTCGTTCAGCACTGCCACCTCTTAAAAACACTCTACCTAATGCTTCTGGTCCTCTTGAAACAAACCCAAGTGCTCCCTCTTGACCACTGTCAATTGTGGGTCTGAGCTGACACAATTTCACTGGCAGTATCAAGACCTTGCCTATCTCCATTTCAATCTCCTAATACCTATGATCCTAATGAATCTTACAGGATTTACTTCTCCAGGGGCAATACTTTATACACTCCAGAGGTGCAATGAAGACAAAGAATTTGCCTCACGCACATATTTTACTTATTGGAATATATCTGTATTCTCTCAGAAAGAAAGATGTGGGGCAGGAAAGAGATAACTTAAAATATTGCTAGCTGTCTATCTGTCCATGTTCCCTCCCCATTCCACTCAGAAAGACTTGATTTTAAACTGGTTCTGGTCCTAGACCATGCATCTGAGCATCCTGAAGCACTTCTGTTTCTACCAAATGACAAAACAGATTTTAAGGGTAACTTTCACTATACACAATTTTTATCTCACACTCTGACCTTAGACTCTAGTCTCTAGCAAGATACAACTCCACCGTAATTTGTCATTCTGATATTTAAATTCAAAAACCTCAACTCTCCTATATTTGACTGGCTACACAGAATATGAACACCATCTAGACAAGTTTGAAACCAGAGAAAAATGGCTCTTCCTCTTCCACAGCATCACTCACATAAGGCCAACACTTACCACCTGCGAATCTTCAGTCAGTTTTATCCTTTCACTTAAAAATACTCCTCAAATATCAAGATCACAGAAAACTTCTTTGTTCTGTAATAGTCCCCAATTATTCCATAAGACAACTACCACATTCATAAGAGAGGAGATTATGGACTGCATATCAAGACGTCCCCAGTTCAAATCCAGGCCCCCCACCCCCTACAAAAGAATTACGAACCTAAACAGCAAACCAAACTGGGTGACCATTCTGAGTCCCTGAGCATACCCAGGGCAGTTATTTGCCTCTCTAATGCTTTGGTAATTCTCTCAATACTTGAAAGGCATGCTCTGCCTCACAAGTTTGTCATAAGGGAAAAGTGATACAAAACAAACACCTAGGTCCTTTGAGAATGAGCAATGCACAAGGTGGAAAAATAGACAGGGAAAGGACAGACTTATTAAAATCAGGAAGAACACAAACATTAACCCTATTCAGGAAAGAGGGGGGATGACAGGCTGTTAATGAGGTGCTGAGGGAGAAACAAGGCAGCCCGTCTCTGACAACTATTCTAGATCAGTACATTTCAAGGATTTCGGTACAGCAAATTCACTTATTCAACCCATTCTACCAGAAAATCCTCTTCCATGTTGTTCCCTGGGGCTATGTATGGAAAAAAGGGCCTGAAGAGACCGAACGCTCTAAAACATAGGTTTCAGGTAGACCCTAGCCTGCAACTACTTCTGTGGCCGTGTTGATTCTGTCCTTCCCCTCTACATCCAAAACCGATGCTTCTAGGCCTGTAAGTCACATGTTTTGAAGGCAATTCCAAATATGTACAATGATAAACCATATAAATATGACTTTATTCTGACCTAGGATGCACTCAGATTACAGAATTAAAGGAAATAAACATTAACTCCTGCTGATCCCTTAGAATGAGGGAGAAAAGAAAATGGCTGGCATTAGGAATCCTATATGCCACTATCATCCAGAAATCATGTCCTCTTGGTCTCCAGCATTGATCACCGAAGATAGCTAATAGATTTGTTAGAATCATTACTAGAACCTAAGAGTTATTAGATCCTCATTAGCAGAGCTCAATTACAGAGAGAAAACCAAGCTATTTTAGCTGAACATTCATACCAATGGAAAAAATAGAGCCCTCTTAATCACTTTCATTATCAAAACAGACTCCCTGCTGGAGCCTTTTAATTGGAAGTCTACCATTTTAAAGACATTTGCATTTTATCAAACTATATTGACAGGGCTAACAGAAATAACTTCTAGCTCCTAGCTACACATCTCCCAAATATGTGACGACATCTGTAGTGATCCACTGGAAAAAAACCCCAGGAAGACCAGGATAGGAAGCTAGGCACCTAACACACAAGTATCTGATTAGAAATCTCACCGTGCTGGGAGCCAGCCTTTCTCCCCTTCATCTTTGCGATGTTAAAAGGGAGAAGGGGTAGTGAGAAAGGAGGGGAATGACATCACCCTAGTTTCTCTCTATAAAATGTCCCAAAGATAGAGAGATGTTATTTACTAACAAATGAACAAAAATCAGAAGTAGTATTGTTATGTGAGGAGATGAATAGGTCAGCACGCTAAGCATTTTGTACCCAAGATATACGTCTCTCTCTCTTTCTAACACACACTCTCTCAATGTGTAGGGTGCCACAGTGTTATTGCCATGAGCTATATTTTGTTATTTATAGAGGCTATAAAAGTACACAGCACTTTACAAACCACAGAACATAGGCACTATAGCCTGGAGGGACTCAGCCTAAATTAGACATGGACAGAGTGGTGAGGAAAACAGGAAAATATTTACTTACACCAAATTCTTGGTAAGAGTAATTCTGGGAGGCAGTAAGAAAGGGACTATTAAGCAGTGATCTGTAGAAGGAGAGAGTTCACACAAATGAGAATCAACCCGCCAGTAACCCAAAGCCTTAACTCTTACAGGAAAAGAGTTGATATCATCATAGCAATTCTACGGCAATTTCCACCCTTGGCATTAAACATGAATTTTGGTTTTCTAATCATATGATGCCAAGTTCATTCAAGTAAATTAAAATGTGAATACTGAATAAACATCCAAACGCTTAGGAGGGTGGGAAAGAAAAATGCATCAAAAGTGATCTTACGGTCTGGGAGAGCTGCAAACGTAAATTATATTAGGTTCAGCCCTTATAAGTGATGGTTACAAAATTCTCACCAACTAAGGGAGCCATCAAAGTCCTTTATCCTCCTAGATAAAGTAATGATTTGAGCTTCTAAAACATCTACAAAGGAAGAAATTTCCAAGAGACACAAAACTGAAACACACGAAATTCTCTCTGAGGGAACACATGAAAAGTTGTGTTCTCAGACACTCATAATTTACCCCACCAACTCAATAAGCCACAGGCTCAGAAAGGCCTCAGCCTCGAAATGTTTAATTTAAGGATTTAAGCTTGGTCCTTAATTTAGTGCTTTCTGCACTTACTAGAGACTCAGCACAATGGACAGAGAGATGTTGTTAGTATTGAGTTTTATCAATTACAAAAGATCTGATGTCACACAATTTTGTGATGTATTATTCTTCCCATTTTGCTTAAGGGACTGTCTCAAATACACAGCAGTTGTCTTAGAAAGACATAAGCCAGGTCATCAGTATTTCAATCACAAATACTTTCTGGATGACCTCTATTTTAACATAACACCATAAACAGAGCTGGCCAGATTCATTTTTCTAAATGCAAATCAAAAGCGCTCGGTAGCTGACTATTAAACAGAAATTAGAAATAACCTGGAGAATCCTTCAAGTTCTGAGCTCACTTAGGGTACACATTAGAAAAACCTTCCTGTGTTACTTCTCTATAATACAAACTACCAGGCAGTCCAATGTTTTCATGGTGTGTTCTTAGATATCAATTGTAGCCCATATTGAAAAGAATCACCTAACTGATTCTGATGGTCTTTTCATAAATTTATCTTTAGTCTCCCAAAGAACATGTTACCAATTTATTGCAAAATCAGGCTTTAATCTCCTCCCATTCATCAGCAGTGACAACTAGTCCCCTTCTCTATTTAAGGGGGAAACCATCTGCAGTAGTTCTGCCCGATTTCCCCTGGAATTTTAGCTGCGACTGCCTGGTTTCTGAACCCTCAGCAATGGGAGCAATTTACCTCGACTGACTTCACCAGTCACTGTTGCAATTTAGCTAAGACGTTTCCCAGGGGCCCATTAGAAAAGGTTCCAATTTGAAAAACTCACATCTGATCCTACAAACTAGTCCTGGAAACATCATTTGGTACCAACTTACAAATTATTCTTTTTCTGATCCCAAATCCTTCAGTTTGACACAGAAATGCAAAAGGGAAATAAGAAAAGGACGAGATTTCTGAAAATCAGCTCAAATATACAAACATTAAAAGACATTCTGATAAAAACCACAGCCTGCTGCATGCATGTCAAGGTTCCAATTTGATTTGGTTTTGTTATTCGACTCTACACCAAGCAAGGTGAAGATGGCGGCTCATGGCAAAGGAAGCTTTCAGCAGCATGTGCAATACAGCAACCTCAGAAACCTAATAAAGACGTGGAGTTCTTCCCAGAGTTAAGGACCACAAAAAGCCAAACTGTCCTATTAACGTACTTCACACACAGACACAAGTTGTACCTACTCAACGGCACTAACCAAAAGAAACGTGGATGTACACATTATGTAGGAATGAGCAAAAGGATGGGAGAGAGCTCCTCTAGCAAAACAAATGACATTCTAAACATCGATAGGTAAAAAGTCAGTTGCAACCTTCAGACTACTGTTGTGAAAACCATAATATTCAGATTGCAGTTAAGTGCTATCCTATAAATAATTATATCATTATTTGAAATTAGACTTAATATGCCTTGACAATATATTTTAGTAGGTCTCAATCGATGCTGTTCTAGAATACTGGTGCTTCTGAAAGAGAATATAAAGTAAGTGGCAGCATCACTTAAAATAACGTTACCAAAAGTTAAGTTAGTAAATAGAATAGTCTCAGTTTGAGGTTTTCGTCCATAAGTTTTTCTTTAATAAAAGAGCATTTGCTATTGAATGTCAACAAATCAATGAACCAATATAAAGTTACTAATATTAATTACTATTAATAGAATGCATATTTTGGTGCATGCATATGCTTGATATTATATAACATACGTATAACATATTTTCTATGGAGAATTATCCTAAATTAAAATGACAGTATTAAATATTTCTATGTACTATGAGTTCTAGTTTTACCAGCTGAACTTGTTTAGGAGCCAGTGCTATGTTTATAAAACGAAATGGTGGCAGAGGCCCAAATGTTCAGAAAAACAGCTCACGTTCGCTATTAAACAACAGACTCACAGGATACACAATTCTAGATGCAGTATTTCTCTGACAATGGGGGTAGGCTAAAAATTCCAGGGATTTCTTATCTTCCCCAAGTATAATTGGAGAGTATATTCATTCTTTCAGGATAGTACTTTTATTTAAGTTTCAACTGTAAGTGAACAAGTAAGTAGACTGTCAGAAGATACTGATTTATAGATGGTACCTTTTATCAACAGTACCACCCATAATCTATAGCCACGCACACTTCAAGTCAAAAGATTTCTACAAGGTGCAGGTAGTATATTCAATGTGACTCACAACGTCACTTGTGAAATACTGTTGTTTTAGAATAGGAGTTCTCGAAATGTAGACCCCTGTTCCTCTCTTTTGCTCCCTTTCCAGCAACTTACATGTGTGAGGCTAGAATTTCTCCAATATTTCAAGCAAAATAACACATCACAATAGAAAATGCAGAAGCAGATAAGATTCCAGCTGTCTTCTATTAAGCCACACATTAAACAGATTTGCAAAAAAAAGTAATGTGTCACTCTTTCCAATTTTGGGGGGAAAGCATTTTTCATAAAAATTTATGTTAACACATAATAGGATTGTTATTTTTAATGAATTTAATACGTTTTAATGTCTCAGTTTTCATTTCTAATACAAGTATTAATAGATAAAAGTAATCCACAAAAACAAAAGCTCTTTGGTTCCTCAATAATTTTTAACAACATACAGGAATCCTCAAACCAAAGAGTTTGAGAACCACTGTTTTAGGGGAACTCAAAAGAAACTATACTTACTCACAGCAGAAGAGGCCCAATGCAGCAGAGCCTTCACGAGAAGCTTCCTCATGGAAAATCATCTTTTAAATAGATGAGTCATTTATACAGACAAATCTGGTAAAAAGAAAACCTTAGGGGAAACTAAAATTTTCTCCATTCTTTATCCAAACAAAATTGTTTCACCCTGCTCTAAAAACAGTTCCCTTCCAGTCTTACCCTATGCTCATGTTTTTGTAAAACTGTAATACAAATAGAATAATTTTGCCTCTTTGATCACTTAACATTGTATCCTAGATAATCTTCTCAGTAGACAGAATCTTTACAATTTTGATAGACACACAATTGGAAGGCACTATTATAAACAAATGTAAAAATTCAGCAAACTGCACACTTAAGATTTCTACACTGTACTAGAAGCAGTAATTTAAGAAAATCTTAATGGACCATTGATTCCCCAGAATTTATCCACCCTAGCCCCCTATTTCTGGCTATTCAGACTTTCTACTTTTCCTGAGAGATCATGCTACAGTGAACATCTTCAGGTGCAAAGCTTGGCTCCTCCTTTAAATCCTGTCCTTAATAGAGCTTTAAGAGGGTGACTACTCTGATCAAGATTATGTACATTTTATGAAGCCACCCATATCTTTAGCCAGTTTCACTGCTTGATCCCAACAGCAAAGGATATGGTGCCACTGTATATCCAATTTCGTTCACAATATTCCTTGAAAATAAGATGAAGAGGACGTTACAAGTGTGAAACAGCTATGAGCTCAACTTTGACGTTACTGAAGAGCAGCAAGCCTGCTGCAGACGAGAGTCGGCATCACGTGTCAAGTCTAACTTGGGGCTCGGTCATAGCTGAGGACAAAGTTTAGGGCACAGTCTTCTCTCTGCTACACCAAGCTGTGTGGTGAATTTAGGTTACTATTATCAGCTGAATTGTGTCCCTCCAAATTCACATGTTGAACCTCAGAATGTGACTATATCTGGAGATAGGACATTTTAAGGGGTAATTAGGTTAAAATGAGGTCGGTAAGGAAAGGCCCCATCTGATCTGACCAGTGTCCTTATAAGAGGAAGAGATTAGGACAGAGAGACACCAGGGTCACACGTGCACAGAGCAATGACCTTGTGAAAAGGAATACCAAGAGGGCAAACCAAGGAAAGAGGGCTCAGAAGAAGCCACACCCAACAACACCTTGCTGTTGGACTTCTAGCCTCCAGAACTGAGAAAATAAATTTCTGTTGAAGCCGTTTAGTCGTGGTATGTTATTATGGCAGCCGGAGCAAACTAACACAGTTACCAATGTGGCCCCCAAGGACAATCCGCAGCACCTCCCAATCTAGTCAAACTGTTTCATTTACAGATAATGAAATCAAGTTCTGTGAGAGTAGAGTTTTCATCTGTGACCCCAAAGCAAGTAAGCAGATGATCAAGGAAGAGAACTGAGATGTTCTCTCTCACACGAAAGCTCTTTCTACCATATTACAACAACAATTATAAACACGAGTCCCGGGTACTTCTGAGCATCAATACCAAAGACTCACAATTTAATGTTAATCAATTAATTTCTGGAACACAATTCTTAAGGATGCTCAAAAACAGCCAGGAATTTTGAAAAACAATGCAAATCTTTAGAGAAGACCTGTTATACAAAAGACGAGCCTTCAAAGAAAGAGTGAAACAGGATAATTTAAAAAGACACAAGGGCTTTGAACAATGAGAGGAAAGACTTGCTTCTGGCAGGGGGATGAAGTTAATTTTAACAGCTTTCAAGAAAAAATGAGGGTTAAGAATGAGGTCAAATGACCAGTAAGACCAGACAGATGCTAGCTTTGAACCCTGGACAAAGAAATTTAATCAAAACTAGAACTTTGCGATTCTAAAAGCTGAATACTTATAGAAAAGGATGGAGGAGACAGTTGAGTGCTACAGAACAGTTTAAATATGACTATGCGTTTATTTCAAACGTCTGTGTCTCTATAAATCTCTTATCCTTGGCACGTTAAGTATCTTTTTGGTTTAGCTTTCCTCTCTTAGTTGACGCTTTCTCAGCCAATTGAGGAGGTAAAGTATCCCAATATACCAGATGAGATGGTGGCCAGTTTTCCCACCTTAAAATTCACTAAAAATAATCCACAAACCTGCAGCCAGTCAAATAGTAACCATGAACAGCATTAGTTATTAACCCCTCAGGTCTAGGGATTTGCTTTAAAAAAGAATTTACATATAAATGTTAAAAGCACTTTCCTCCCCCAAAACCTTCACCCCTCACAAAAAAAAAAAAAAAAAAAAAATTTGTTTGAGTTTAGGGATAACTAACTTGATTAAAGCAAGAGAAGCTGAACTGCAATGAGAGGCAAGCAAAATATTTAAAGTTCTTCAGCATGCTAATCTTATACTTGATGGCCAAAATGGTAGTGGTAGGTGGCCTAGAAAACCATATGGAGACTTGAGAAAACAGTGGTTTCCAAAAGTCCTAGTTAAGGTATATATGGAGAGCAATAAACCATTTGAAATCTATTTTTGAAATCTTTTTATACTTTTTAAATGTACTCTAAGAATTATATTGTGCTAAAACTGAAATTCCGATGACGCACAAATTTGTTCACGATACAGTCTGCAATTGTAATGCAGTTTCTAGTTCATCAAGCCCATATTGTTAGAATACTAGCAATCAGTAAATGCCTGGATGCATAGTAGGGTCCCAGTGCTAGAAAGGTATGAAGAAACAATTTAATGGAAGAAGGGGAAACTGGGGAGCCGGCCCCATGGCCAAATGGTTAAACTTCCGTGCACTCCGCTTTGGGGCTGGGGTTCGCAGGTTCAAATCCTGGGCATGCACCTATTTTACTCATCAGCCATGCTGTGGAGGAATCTTGCATACAAAATAGAGGAAGATTGGCACAGATGTTAGCTCAGGGCTAATCTTCCTCAAGCAAAAAAAAAGAAGAAGATTGGCAATGGATGTTAACTCAAGGTGAATCTTCCTCACCAAAAAGAAAAAAAGAAGAAGGGAAAGCTGTTAGACAAAAAGCTAGCACTTAAAAGATATTAGATAGAGCACTATTGGATATAGAGATAATTGAGTAAAGAAGTTTGCAGAGGCTTGACCTTTAATAATGGCAAAGAGAAGACAGAATTACAAAACATACAGCAGAGAGGTGCCTTCTGAGACTCTTACAAAGTCATACATTAACCTCTTGACTAATTTTTCTTACTGTTATGTATGCACATATACAGTTGTCCCAGGGAAAGCTGGGAAAGTTCAAATTTAATACTGTTAAAGTCAAACAATACTTTCCCCTTAATTAGCTATGAGCAGATGATCAGATTTCTCTAGAAAGTAAAAAATAGGAACGTTTGTTAAATGCCTCCTATGCATTATCTTATTCAACCTCATTTACTACACAACCACCAAGAAAAGTCATCATTATAATGCCCATTTTACAGATTCAAAAACAGATTTAAATTTAGATATCCTCTTAATGTCTCAAAACTACCAGCAGGCTGCTTTTAGACACAAACTAGTCCAATCCTTTAAGTTCCTTTTCCATTTATCATCAGTCTCTCAAGTAATAAATAAGCAGAATAGATGCACAAAGCTGCAAAGTCAAAAAAGCCCAAATCCATCCACATTTATCTGCCCTGTGACCCAACAATAACATTCCTAGGCATACACCAGGAGAAATAAATGTGCATGTCCACCAAAAGACACACATAATAATGTTCATTAGCATCTTTATCATAATAGATTCAAGTTGGAAACATCTAATTGTCTATTAATAAGAGAATAAACAAAGTGTGGTTTATTCATACAATGGAATATCATACACAAAAGAACCTCTACTGATACACATAACAGCATGGATAAATCTCACAGGCATAGTGTTGCATGAAAAAAGCAAGACACAAAAGGGTACTAAGGTGTGATTCCATTTAATGAAGTTCAAGGATAGGCACAATTAATCGATGATACAGGTATCAGATTACCTCAAGGCATAAAAAAATACTATCTGGGAAGAGGTACCTTCCAGCATATGATAACATTCTCCGTCGATCTGGGTGGTAGATACAAGGGCACATACGTACCTAAAAAATTCATCGAGCTGTACGCTTAAGATTACCACACTTTATACAAGACTGGATGTTAAACTTCAACAAAAAGTATTTTACAGCCTGGCCCAGTGGTGTAGTGGTTAAGTTCGCACCTTCTGCTGTGGCGGCCTGGGGTTCTCAGGTTCGGATCCCGGGTGTGGACCTAGCACTGCTTGTCAAGCCACGCTGTGGTGGCATCCCACGTAAAATAGAGGAAGACTGGCAACAGTGTTAGCTCAGGACCAACCTTTCTCACCAAAAAAAAAAAAAAAGTATTTTAAAAAAAAGCTTTCAGAAAGTGGCAAAGCTAGGCAGAGTAACACCATTTACATTTAAAGGAAGAGTAACTTATTAGTATTGGGAGCAGAATCTGGAGAACACTTGAAATTTGAACCACTGTGTAAACACATTGTTGTTTCTGGCAATTCTACCTCTTAAAAAATGAAGCTGTATATCTAATTTGTTTTGGGGCAGGTATGTAAGTTGGGGAAGCCCAGATTCTACAAAGCCACTGTCCCTGGAGGACATAAGCCTTGCAGGGCAAAATTCTCATAGGAATGGCTAGAGCAGAGGCTGGTGGTAAGAAGGAATTGAAGACACACAGGAAGAGACAAAGCAGGGAAAGGATGCTGAACTACTAGAGGCTCTATATCCTGGGGACACAGCTTCTGCTTTAGAAGAATGAAGACAAAATGAGAAACATACCAACAACTATTCTCTAGTTTATGATTTCTTTTTTTTTTTTGATGAGTAAGATTTGCTTTGAGCTAACATCTGCTGCCAATTTTCCTCTTTTTTTGCTTGAGGAAGATTAGCCCTGAGCTAACATCTGTGCCAGTCTTCCCTTCTTCCTTTATTTTGTATGTGGGATGCTGCCACAACATGGCTTGACAAGTGGTGCAGATCCACGCCTGGGATCTGAATCCGTGAACCTGGGCCACCGAAGCGGAGCATATCGGACTCAACCACTAGAGCACAGGCTGGCCCCTGTGATTTTTTTTTTTTTTTTTAATTATACAAAATGCACTTACAGAACTTACCTGCACTCACCTCTCCCACAATCTGCTTTAAAACAATACAGGTCTGACATATATTAGCTGCTACTAAAGCAGATGTTGTGAGCGAGATACCAGGTAGAGAGAAAGGAGGGCTAACAAGGAGAAACATCACAATTGTTGGGGTGCAAACAGTGAATGAGCCCAAAATACAGTGATACACAAGGTTGACACTACTAAGGTGGAAGCCTCAATCACTTGCTGCTTTCGATTTACTAAGATTTTTTTTATGACTCTTTTTACGCCAGTGTCCTAAATTCCCCACTGCTGCCGCATTAACTTGGCACAGTCCCCAGCCTGCAGCCTAAACCTCTGCATGGTGGCAGGCTACACCAGTGACAGGAGCCAGCTACACTGCTGCATCCCTTACCCCACGTCCTGAAACATAACCACTCTTGCAGAAATTATCCCAACATCTATATGCTCTTATGGATTCTGAAACTCCCTGGTTCTTAATACTGGATCATTTTCTGTGCTGGGAACAGATCTCTCAGAACCCAGGATCAGGGGCCCACGAGTGGCTCAGAGGTTAAGTTCATACATTCTGATTCAGCGGCCGAGGGCTCAGTGGTTCACATCCCAGGTGCAGACATGGCACCACTTGGCAAGCCAGGCTGTGGTGGGCGTCCCACATATAAAGTAGAGGAAGATAGGCACGGATGTTAGCTCAGGGCTAATCTTCCACAAATAAATAAATAAATAAATAAATAAATAAATGAAATTAGTAAAAAGAACTGAGGATAAGATTACACAGTTCATAGGAAACCTCCTTCTTAATCCACCTGGACTGAACTAGTTTCTACTGGATGATGAATTCCTTTCATGAACATGGTTATAATTCTGCTTAACAATCCAGGATTCAACTACCTCAAGTTCATATATAAGAAAACAAGAGAATTTAAAATTAAAATACTGTAGACTAGAGGCCATAAAAATATAACCCATCTCCCCAGAAGCCCCAGCACTCTCCCAACTGAAGACCAAACTCCAGACAGATTTAAGAAAAAAGCTTCTCTAGTTGTAATTGGCTTGTAAAAACCAAAAGTGTATCTACTGCCCAATGGCATTTATCAGCTCTAATACTTCAAAGGCTGATACAAGGGCTCATTTTATCAGAGCACACATAAATCCTTGAACATTCATAAGTATTTTTCAATTCTAATCCAAATGAATATTATTTTATTGAGGACAAATGGAAATACCAAACACAGTTTTTAAAGAATAGACTATTCCCATTACCAAACCCAGAATACAAGTATTTGTGGGGTAGCATACTCTCGTATTTGTGTATGATAGTCCTACATTCATATAGCACTGCAATCCCATTAGCAGCAGGCTTAAATTAATAAAATTGTTTGTCTTGTCAGCTTGTGTTACACGTTGTACAAACTTGTTAGATAATCTGCAGAGGCATGACAATTCATTATCCTACAGGGAGCCGATCTGAAATCAGCAGCTTCTGCTTTCAGACACAGCCACCACATCAAATGAGAGCAGCATTTGGAGCCAGTTGCTGCAAATTCTGAAGGGTACAGACACAGAAATTCTGCATACATCCTAGTTCACCAGCAGCAAAAGAGATTTTGTGTTTCACTCCCAGATATAAAGCACCTATGGCTGCCCGGCATCAGTAGGATTATATTTTGAGAAGTCTCTGAAGACCGATGCAACTTTTTCTGGTCCTCAGATTGGCTGGCAAGGGTAGAAGATGTGGTCAGATTTTACACTGGGTTTTAACATCACCAGTTGGCTCATATCAAACCACCAAACACTGCTATTCTCCAGCAAAGGCTGGGGAAAGGGAGGAGGAGAAATGAAGCCCTCTTGAACAGAACTTCATTTTGGTTCAGCTTCAATCAGATGCCTCCACACTACAACTGCACAGAGGTAGGTAGGCATTCACTTCTCACTCCATCAGCTGTGGAAGAACAAGGTGTTACTCCTTTCTGGCTCCATGCTACCCAATGTAAGCAATGCTGCACTGAATTAAGTTAGCATGAATCCACTCAGATATTTCGGGTAACAGGAAATGTCAGTTACAAAATACTTCCTGATGTCACTTACATAAAATACAAATTGGCGGCAGATGGAGGACCATGTGCCAATTGTTTCTGCAGGTTACAGAGATCACCCTTGCAACTTGGCCCCAGAGCTTAGTACAGCTATGCAGATTAGAATAAGCCCAAGGACCTAAAAGGATTTACTCAGTTCTAAATGAAATGAAGCCTTTGGAAAAGTGAAAATGTTAATGAAAACAAGACCCACAACTTAAATGCTATATTCCCTGCGACATTTAATGCTATCATTATTGACCCATCAGACCAGTGAAAATTCTGGCAGGCCAAAAGTAGGTTTCAAGTTAAGGAATGTGAGCTCCCCATCTGGGGCTGGAGAAATCTGGCCATGCATCAAGTCTGCAGTATTCTTTCAAATACTGCCCATCCCTCTCTGGGAGACGATCACAATCTCCCACACCTCACTGACAGGCTTGGCCATGTGGTTTACAGAGCCCTTCCCTGAGGAAGGATTATACTTCCCTGTCCTGGTGAATTTGGGAACGGCCAGTGAAATTAGAATGAGTCAGCTCTTGGTTGCCATGTCTCTCTTTTCTCTCTAACATGGTATTGATAAGATCCCAGATAAAGAATGATCCATCAGGGGCCAGCCAGTGGCGGTGGCACAGTGGTTAAGTTCATACGCTGCGCTTTGGCAGCCCAGGGTTAACAGGTTCAGATCCTGGGCACGGACCTACACACATACAAAACAGAGGGAGACTGGCAGAGATCTTAGCTCAGGGACAATCTTCCTCAAGCAAAAAGAGGAAGACGCAATAGATGTTAGCTCAGAGCTGGTCTTCCTCACCAAAAAGAGAATGATCCATCAGCCTGGGTCCCAGAGTGAAGACAACATGAAGCAGAGCCACAGCCTATTTACGATGGATATATGAGTGAGAAATAAACCTCTATTCTCATAAGCCACTGAGCTTTTGTTACTGCACCAGAAATTAGCTTAAATGGACTAAATAAAGGCTATAGGAAATTGGTCCCAGGACGCTGATGCTACAGTGAAAGGCAACAAAACATCTAATGAGAGAGGCAGAATAGCATCTTCCAAAGAATGATGGCTCACTTTAGGAAAGCCAAATTCTTTTACTCTACCTGACCTCATCAACCTGAGCCCTACTTTCACTCAAAAAGATAATGTATAGAATTCCAACAGTGAAATCATTTTTTATTCTCAAAACAGAAAATACTGTGGTGCAAAATGACACATCATATTCAGAGAGTCTAGTATCAGTTTTATCTTTCTCTGCTTCCTATCTCGCTATAAGGCTGCTAGATCCAATTCACTGTTAATTGACAATCTACTTTAGGCCAATTGTGAATAAAATATGAATAAATAGGCTGAGTGTGTTCAAGGGGGCTTCGACTGAAAGCTAATTTTTACTAAGACATCTATTCTTGCTCTTGAGGAGTCAAAATTTTACTTTCTCACTGTAATCTGGATAGGTGAGGTATGATGAAGCGAGGTAACTATTTTAGCAGGAATCAGTTATTACAAAATTATTCTGGCTGTGCAGCATTCAAGAGACAGGATACAATTAGAGTTGAAGTGTATTGCAGTGTCAAAAAAATTCAGAGTCCTAAAAGGAAGGACAGAACAAATAGTACCTTAATGAACATAATAAAGAGAAAAGGAAAATCCACAGATCAGACTGTTCCACCTTACTTTGTTTACACATTCTGGATTTTCTGTCACCACACCAAAAGGTTTACCAGAAATGAGGTGTACTATGCATCCAGGTGCCCTAGGAGCCTCTCTTGTCCTACCTTCACAGCAGCCCTATTATAGGACCAATAATCAGAATAAACAAGGATTTGGCCGGGGGTGGGGACTAAGGGAAGATTAAAAAACTAAATTAATTAAACTTAAAATAATAAAAAATATATAATAAAATATTTAAAATAAATAATGAAAAATAAATTTAAGAAAAATCAACATCTCAATTTTCATGCCCAATACACCTATGTACAACATCTGGTTCCAATGAGCCTGTTGTGTACTGCCTCTGCTCTTCAAAGATCAAAGCCCATTATTTCCTATCATCACTACAGCTTTTCGTAAAAACTTCCATTCAGATTACCCTCCCAAACACATAAACTACTTCAGTAAGAATTTAAAACATCTGTCTGAACCCAGTCTCTTCTACACCAAACTCTCTGAGTTAAGACACTTGACAGGAATCCATTACCCAGGAGCAGGAACTGAACCCTAAAAAAGCTGGGAGTGAGGTGAGATCACTGGGTCAACAGCACGTTTGTCTCCAAGCTGCCAAACCACACAAACAAGAGTTCAGGATAAAAACTCCACAAACAAAAACAAAACAGCACCTGATCAACGCTAAGCCAGCTGTCTTCAAAGAGACGCTCCTGAGACAGTAACGTTAGAACAGGGGTCAAGCCAGATATAGAGACCAAGACTCAACACCTTATACCAGATGGCTGCACACCTCCGCCCACTGGCCCAATCTCATTTCTTTTAGTATGGCCTTTGAGCTGAAAATGGTTTTCATATTTTGGGGGGAAAAAATCAGAGGAATATTTGGAGACAAGCGAAAACTACATGAAATTCAGGTTTCAGTGTTCATCAATAAAGTTGTGTTCGAACATAGCCACACCCCTTGTTTAAGTAGTGTATATGGCCGACTTCAGCTACAATGGCAAAAGTTGTGACAGTGACTGTGTGGCCCATAAAGCTTAATATTTACTTAAATATTTACTATTTGTCCCTTTAGAGAAAAAAATGTGTGCCAACACCTGCTTTATACTCTCTAAATTCCCCTTCTGCTTCCCCAAAGGAAACAGAATCTACAAGCCCAGAACTCATCACTGAAATCACCCAGGAGCATAGCAGAGCAGCCTGTGCGGCAGCGAGAGGCTGGCTGGGACTCCTGAGGAACGTGGGCATATTCATCTTTCGATTTCCCATGCCTGGCACCCAACAGGTATTTAATAAACATGTGTCATTGAGTGGCTGGTGAATATAAAAACTATGATGGCTCCACAACAAAACTCCTCACGCAGGGTTTACCAACACACCCACCCCCTCCAAATTTCCACATGCTCGTTATTAGAAACCCCAAGATATCAAAAGAGCAGGAGGAAAACCACTCTAAATTTATACGGAGAGCATCATGTCCAGCACAATTCCTGCTGGAATAAACTCTCCAGTTCTATTAGGAAGACAATATCCTAGGCTGTTGACAAAAAGGAAAAGATGAGAGGGGGAGAGGCTGAAATGCCACATCTAACAACATGGTTGGCTTAGCTGGATCCCAGCCAACACACGGCCCCATCGATCAGATATTTAGAGAGCAGCACGTAGAAAGGAAAGGGAGCAGGGCAAGCGCCAGCCTTACTCTTGGATGCTACTTGTGATTCAGGCAGCAGCTGCACACTGGGTAATGCTCCCACGAGCAGTCAGCTGGGGAAGCGCTGTGCCTCGTCCTCACTAAGAGCTCAGGCTGCAAACCTGCACAATTGGACAGCCAATTGCCCATGACTAGGCCAGTGTCCAGAGGATGCTGAGGAACCAGGGAATGCAATAGGGTCATTTGTTCCTAACAGCAATCCTGGAAAACTGCAAGGACACTTATTTTCCAAATCCTGCTGTAGCCAAGGATTTGCCAGAGCAGGGATATTGCTGTGAGTCACAGAGAACCCCACACCACGATCTTTTAAACAAATCAGGACACTGAGGCCAGGCTCTCTAGAAAGAGTATCCCTAGGTCAAACGAAGGCTATAATCTAAGGTGCCCTCTGCCAAGTTCCTTTTTTTAATCAGTGAAGTAGTCTCCCTTGGAAAACCTTCCCCATTCTAACCCACCCCTCAAATCATACATTTAAAACCAGGGAAAACACTGGGGTGGTATAGTTTCATATGGGCAGCGCACAGGCAGAAAGGCAAGCTTCCACTCCTCACCGGACACTCCAAACAACGTGTACCACTCTACCACGGACACGGCCAGGACTCCTCCCTTGACACTGCACTGTCCCAGCTAAGGCTGCTGTACCACGGATCTCACGCACTCAGAGCCAAGCCCAAACCTGCAAAAGCCTCCAGAGAAGCTGAGAAGGCTTCTGTGAAGCAAGTCTGATCATCCGTAACCTGAAAGTCTACCTAGGCTTCTGCTCTCAACAAGAGGGAGACTGCATGGGCTTTGACAAAAAATGCTGCCACAGAAACAAAATGTCAGTAACACTTAAAACGGATCTGCTTGCTTATTTTGTCTAATTTTTTAGATTGGCCTCAGTAACATCAATAAAACACCTAGAATGCTCTACCTCTTCAGAACCACTGGTAAACTGGAAAATTCCACCACCGCCACGGGTAAAGGACTTTTTACTACACACACACTCCAGAATAAAGACTAACTTAAACGGAAGAAGAAAAGCATGGAGTCCAAAGACATTAGCACAAATTCATCCTTTTAAAGAAACTTCCTACATTACGCTTCTTTCTTCCCGTCTCTGGTTAGGGGGTTGGGAGGGTAGGTGTGCTAGTAACGTCCCTTCCCTGCTAAAGTTCTCTAACAGAGCAGGCTCAGACTACAAGTCCTAAATCCCATAGCGACAACTGTGAATTCCAAAAAGCTCTGAAAACCAAGGTTGTCTTTATAACACATTTGGCAGTAAAACTTAACCTAACCCGAACTTACTGCTGCAACACCTCACCTGAACAGATGTGAGGTTACTTGAAAGTTTTCCTCCCATTTAGTGAGAATATTCATGTTTCACTGCAGATATGTTATGTGTTTAATTATGGGGTTGCTATCTACAACCCCTGAGGGTGGTATGTAATTTAATGTATGACATCTGTACCATAGAACCTTCCTAAAATCCAAAAGTGTCTGAGTTCAGAAACATCTGACCCTAAGGATTTCTGACAAGGGATGGTGGGCTGCGTTGCCTTCCTCATCACTCCCACCAGTGGCCAGCTCTGAATCTTTCCACTCTGGCCAATCAGCACATTGAGAGCCTCCAAATCCTCCAACCCAACCTGCAAGCCTTCTCAAGACTTACTCGTTGACCCATCAGCACACGTGTAACCCCTTACTGGTTTAACAATAAACCTCTATGCAGATGAGCATCCCCAGGCCAAATGAAGGCTATAACCTAAGGTGCCCTCTGCCAAGTTCCTTTTTGCCAAAATTTTTGTTGCCACACACCATTCTGTCTAGCTTCGCCTCACGTATTTCCAACTCCCTACTTGAATATTCCCACTTGCAGGCTGTGCCTCCAACTTGTCTGAAGCTGAACGTCTTGTGGTTGCCCAGTCTCCCAAACCCGCTCCACCTCTATCTATCGTTATTAACTGAAGTTTCAACCCCCTGGATCAAAACCTTAAATCTCTACTGACAATTCATAACCACTGATCTACAAATTACCACCCTCCCAAATTTAATCAATCAACAAACGTTGCTGACTCTTCCTGGTATGAACTTTCTTGACTCCTTTGCTTTTCCACGTCTACTACAAAATTCAGACTCACCACACCTTGGGTTTTTTTTGTTTTTTTTTTTTTGAGGAAGATTAGCCCTGAGCTAACTACTGCCAATCCTCTTTTTGCTGAGGAAGACTAGCCCTGAGCTAACATCCATGCCCATCTTCCTCTGCTTTATACGTGGGACGCCTAACACAGCATGGCTTTTGCCAAGCGGCCATGTCTGCACCCAGAATCCAAACCTGCGAACCCTGGGCCGCCAAGAAGCTGAATGTGCGCACTTAACCACTGCGCCACCGGGCCGGCCTCCCCACAGCTCATTGTTAATACCACCAAAAGCCACCTCACAGACTGTAGTGTCTTCTCCTTCCATCTAAACTGCACACTGCCACGGGATGAATATTCCTAACCCTTCTCTTTGCTTAAACTCATGCTCAAAAACCTTCAAAGGCTTCTCAGCCCACAGAATGAAGCTAAAACTACCCTTAGTGTAGCTTTCCAGAGCCTTCAATTTTGCTTCTAAGCAACGTTTCCAGGTTTATCTTCTTAAGGCTAGATGTACACTTGATTCAACAGGGGGAGCTTCTAGATAGACACCATGTCTGTATATCCCCCTCCCACCCCAGGTATTCTGGGTTAATTAGGAGGGGTGCTGCACCAGACTGTCTGTTATTGTTGCTCTTTCTTTGTACTTTTTTTTTTTTTAAAGCTCCTCCATGATTTCTATGTGCATTTATGGATTTGGGGGCCACTGATTTAGAAAAAACTTTTTACTCCCAGCACCCACACAAGCCTTGCACCTTTCACCTACTCCCTCTTCCAGCCCTGCTCCAATGCTATTTCTTCTACTAAGCCAACCTGTTCCACCCCACATCTTGAAACACTTTCTCTTGCTTCTTAACAACTACAGCAGGTAATTCTAACAGCCGATTCATATAGTCTTATGAAATCATTTTCTACAGACGTAGGAATGTTTTAGAACTCACACTTTTATAAACTTTATGTGTTTAAGTTTGTGGCTCAATTAAATTATAATTTAGAGGAAGACAACATATTTAAACTCTTTTCTATTCTCGCCAGGTAATTAGCTTAATTCTCACACATACTATTAGGCTATCTTTTAAAACCTTCTAAATTGATTTTAAAATTTCTTTTGCCATACAGAGGGTTAACAGACTTCATATCTACCAATTCAGACAAATAACTGCCAGCATACACCTGGCTGATGTGGTCATGGTCAAACACCCAAAGGGGTGTAGCCGTGCTGTGAAAGCATAGCACCATCCATACTAGCTCTGCTCCCTAAGCATATCCTAAGAAAAGGTGAAAAGATCTAGTCAGAGCAGTCAAATTACCAAGTATTATGGCCTGTTTGCATGGAGCCATAAAGTAGGAGACAAGATGTCAATGCGAAGATATAGGCAAGCAGGCCAGGAAAGTAAAACAAAGAATCACAGGCACGATCCAAACAAGATGGAATGACCTCATGACTGCCAGATTCTCACTTCAACATTCTGTTTTCATGCAAGCTTGTGTTTCCACGGAGCCAGAAACAAGGTCAAAGGAACAGGCTAACACAACATTGACATGAGCAGTTGATAACCAAACACATAAGAAATATAAAGACCAAATGTTTGCTAATCCAAAGCAGTAAAAAACACACACAGAAAAGGATGAGAAGGGGGCACAATGACTACATTTGGCCATCTTCACATAAAAATATATTAATTCTACAATTATCAAGATACCCTGTTCTCCCCTGTTGTCTACAACATACAGTTTCCTCCTGCATTAGTCAAATAAAAGGCAAAGAAAGGAAAGAAATCCCAAGTAAGAGACAATACAATATGGTGGCATTGATAATGGAAACGCATGAGCCACTTTAGCTAAAGCACTGCTAAAAATCACTGCAGTGGCATGCCCTGAAAAATTATCCCTTATAAGAAAACATCATGCTGTGGGCTATACAAGCAAAAGTCATTTCCTCCAACCACTGGTGTTGGGTATTGTCAAATATGTCAACCAGGTCCTGTTGGAAAAAATTTTTTTCTAAAGAATCTTCCAGGCTGAATACAAAGTTTTTGGATTATCTGACTCCTACTTCCCTCCAAGACAATAGCTAGAGAAACCGTTCATATCCAGAGAACCCATTCTCAGAGGAATGTCCCTCAATACCCAATGCCAATTCCTTGGAACACCCCATGAGCCGTGAACAAAAACAATGCATTATGGTAAGCTGCCACGTTAGTACAAGTGTTGGTGATCCATGTAAGTGAAAAACAGAAGCAAAAATTATTTGAAGTCCGTGATTCCTCAGAGAGCTAAGGGCAAGAATTGCCATGGGCAACCTTCCACTTAAGGTTCCTTTCTACAGCCACCTGTGCTATTTATGTAGAGGGCATAAGACAACAGGGACTTTGACGATTCATTTAATGATAGGGCACACCAGCATGTCTATAAGTTTCAAAGGAACAGAGATGTTTGTCACTTTGAAGAATTTGGCCAACCTAGAAAGTAGCCCCGTAAATCACATTTTTCTTTCATTTCTATACATAAAATCTAACTCTGCCACCCAAGCAACAACCTCCACATACACAATCAAAAAACACCTTATGTGTACTGAATCAAAGTCATTCATAATGTATTTATTCAATTATTCCAATGTAAGTTTTTAAAGTGACTTTAACATCAAAGAAAATACAGAAAAACAAAATTTGCTGGCCAAGAAGTACAGAGCAATTCGTGTCCAAGTCATCCTGATTATCTACAGTCAAATATTACTAGCATAGGCTGACTACTCAGATGCTGCTATGACTGACCGACTGACCACTGGCAGCCTTTGTTAGTCATTTCTGCAACTCACTGACCACAGGCTCAAAGTGGCCAGTTGTTGCTATGGACTGAAGGGGAAGAGAGGCTGGATATCAATAAAGCCACATAAGCCAGGGCATAAATAGGTATTTTTGTACTACCAAAGCCAGACATCAGTTGTCTAGCCTAAAACACCACCCCATTCAAAGGATTAATGCTCACAGCAAGAAAGGAATAGTAAGAAAAGGCCAGCCACATAAAGCAATCAGAAGCATCTCCCAAGGAAACAGGCACAGAAAATTGGGAAGGAGGGAGACTATCACTCCACCAGCAGGGTGTCTATGTTTCCACTCTTCCTTTCCATCTCTCATGCCCTCCTCTGATAAGTCTGTGACATTACAAATAGATTTCTCATTTAAGCATCCATTGGTTCCTGCTATTCACTCCCATCTCAAATGACAATCCCTAGAGTTTGAGGCACAACAACCCGTTGTTATGGAAATAAAGCAAGACCACATGGGCTAGTGCTCAAAAGCTAGCTTAGCTGGCAAGAAAGAGCTGAATGAAATGTGTAAGAAAATTAAATTAAGACCTCTGCCTGATTCCGTGAGACAAGGATATGGCCAAAACTATATATATTTTTTAGAAGCATTTTCTAAAATTACAGTGCATCACAATGGCAGAGACTCTGCTATATAACAAAGAAAAAAATGATTTGTAAAGATGCACAGTTCTCTACCATGACCATTCCCTCAAGGTATTCCCTACTTTTTTCCACACAGTGCTTATAAGTAACATACAACATCAATACACACAGCTGTACACACAGACATGGCCTCTTCAGCAGAAGAGTGGAGTACTCGAAAATGCACCCAAAACCTTCTCAATATCTAAGTATACAGTATGAGACCAGACAGACAGCAGCTGAAGGGCTCTGCCAGAGGCCCCTTGGCCCGATACCTCCCCCTCAAACATTCAGATCCTTAAATGAGTCAGGCCATCCAGCACTACCATTGATAGTCAGCATTTAATTAGTCTATATAAGGATTCGTGATTTGGAAGGGTTATCACTGACTTACTATGAATATGATGGAACAACTCAGTGATGAAAAGAAGATAAAATCTCTTTTAGGTAAGTTTGTGGCAGCCCTTGAAAGGACAGCAGAAAGTTTAAACTCATAACTTTATAGATAGTCAAAGATACCTAATCTGAACTTACTCTCCCCTTGTGCTAAGATGATGTCTCCCCACATCATCATACGTCATTTATGGCACGCTACAACAGGCCTACTACTCAGAGGACTCTCGTAACCAAAGCAGGAGAATTTTAAATATAAGACAGCAACATCCTTAAAGCTGCTTAAAAAAAAGTAGCTGAACCTACAGGCCAAAATAAGTCCCTTGTTTCCATCCTTTTCCCAAATCTTCACACAGTGGAGTGAGCATCTCTTCCCATGAATATCTTTCTACTTATCAAGGATGTTTAAAGGACTAACAGCACTAATTTTATATAGTTTAAGGTTATTGGAATTAATCTTCTTCCTAAATATCAGTTTATGAATAGAATTTTTAAAAAGGAAATCCTGCTCAGGGATTACATAATTTACAAAATACAAATGAGACAACACAGAGCAGAAAAATCAGCTGCATGTGTGGTCATCTTAGAATTTGTCCAAGTGGCCATTTAAGCATGCAGGGGAGTTATAGGTATGGTTTTTGTAAACAGAAGTATTTATTATATCTCCAACCTCTCTCTTTCCATTGTGGGGGATCAGAATTGGCCACCCCAAAATGTGTCTCTTTGCCTTGCCTTGTTTATTTTTAAGAACAAAAGACTCAGAGAAACTTTGACCTCATTCCACCAACTGCCTAAAAGAAATTTAAGATAAAAGGTCTGTCCCAAGGACAGGCCATCACCATAGATAGACTGTGAGGGTCCTTGCTAAGCCTATTCTTATCTACCAAACATTTGCTTTTCCATTTCCATGTGAATTGCCTTCCTCCCCTTTGAAGTCCCAAACCACTAACCCCAACACCCTCCTCTGTCTTTACGTGAAGATAGCATCTAAGGGAACAGCCCATGGAGAGTTACTCAGCTTTCCTGGGTTTCTCCCATATACATGCTATAAGGCTTTGCTTGATTTTCTCCTGTTATTCTCTCATGTCCATTTAATTCCTAGACCAGCCAGGAGGACCTAGAGTGGGTAGAGGATTTGTCTTCCTCCCCTACACCACTATTTATTTAGAAAACAAAATTCTTTAGAAATCATTTCTCTTTCTGCACCTATACTTATGAATTTACAGAAAAGGGACCAAGAGTAAAGGTTATCATGTGACAAAGGACTTTATCAAGTACATTATTTTCCTGAAAACAAAAAAGAGAAAAGACGATGATTCCTTTGAGAGAAAACCTAGGACAGCTGGGGGAAATGAGTACATCATCATTTATATATTCACATGAGAACCTGAGTGGCCCAGTTCAAAACGCTTCTTGTGTAGAACAGGGCAGAAGACATAGAAGAAAGTGCCCTACCAGGCAATAACGTTTACTTAATGCTCATTGTACACGCAACAACTCTAACCTTGGTCATGCATGGATGTACAAGAATAAAAACTGTGACTTACTTTAGCAAATGAGTGTTTCATCACAGAGTATACTGGTTGTTTTAAAAAGTCATAATTTATATATACACAATGGGAAGCAAACATAAGCCCAGAATGTCTAAGGCCTCCAAAACGAACAAAATGAATTTCAAGAACATGGAAGAAATAGAAAAAAACAGGAGCCTAAGTATATTTAGCACACCTTCAATATCTATTAATTATAAATATAGATCTTCCCTAAATCAGTGTTAATTGCAAAGGGAATATTCATGATTACTTTGCTAAATAAACAGATGTTTGACTAAACTTACAACTTAATCACCATCATGAAAGATATATTATAATCTACTATCATTAAAAAATCACCACATACAAACTTAATTTAAAAAGGGTTTTTACGGCAACTCTAGGTTCTTCATTAGAACCAGCATCATTACACATTTGAAAAATATTTGTATCTATGTGCAATTTACATGTCTGTTGATAAAAGACAGGTGCAATGCCTGGAAAATGAAGTGGAACCTCAACAGCAGGTGAGAATTTGACCACTAAAAACACTGTGATTGCCAATTTCAATGAGAAAATGACTCAAACTTACAATATGCTCAAGCTGGGAAATCATCAAAGAATGACAGGCATACATGGTTTAAATCAAAAACACTCCCCTCTAAAAATGTCGATACTACTTTCTTCCAAGAGCCAGAAACCATAAATCATGAACTTCCTCCTGAGGAACAAGGTGACCATCTCAGGCTCACAGTCAACACTAGAACCTTCAGACTTATGGAAACCATTCTCTTTAAAATATGGTTCCAATGCTTTTTACACAAACAGCTTCCAGAAGGGACAGGTTATAAAGATGACAGTGAGGAGAGAGGAGACAAGAGAAGGAAGAGAGGGTGCTGACCTTTAAATGCAGAGCTACCAAAAGGCCGGGGGCTATTTTGCTAGAAAGTAAAAACATCACGTTCCTCCCTGGCATCAGAGTAGTGGCAGTAAATGCTTGCTGACATTCAGCCAAATGACAAGGGCTGTCTGAGGCGTGGCCTTCTCAAAATGTCTCGGTAAAAAGCAAAGCTTCAAGGGAAAACACCTTGCAGACTAAGGTTCTTGTACACTGCAAAGGCACCTCTGCAAACTGAAAAAACACAATGAAATGACCAACCTTGCAGGTTCCTGAGGCTTTTGACCAGCTTACAATTCAGTTCCATCTCTAGTATCAAGCTCTCCACCAATCTTTGGGATCTATCATCTTCCTGCTTCTTTTTCCTCCAAGAGGAAAAGCAAATAGTTGTTTGGATATGAGGTTGTGTCCTACAACACTGGATTTGACTGAAAGGTTTAAACGGAGAAAACAGAGACAGAAATCCCCACAGCAAGAATAACATTTAAGGGTGGACGGTGTAACACATTTTACCTCCACAACCCTGCCCAGTCAGAGTCTCTGAATAGCCTGCGTGTGAGTTTCTACCTGACGAGAAGTACAAGCAGGACCACCACCAAAATCCAGGTGGTAAAGAACGACACTCAAATGTGATTTCTCTCTCCTTTGAATCCCCACAGCACTTGGGTTGTATCCCTCCTGGCACGTAGCATATGCTGCCTTGTTCAACATGTGCTTGAGTTATTCCCACTACCAGACTGCGAATTTGACAGTGGGGGCTTCATCTCTCATACCTTTGGAGCCTTCCTCATCCCCAACCCAATACATTGTTCCAAGTAAGGACAAAGTGACCACCTGAAGAATTATACTGCTAGATAATGACTAGACACTGAAAACATTCCTATGCCCTGTGCTTTGTGGAGCACCTTCATACAAGGAAGAAGTACACAGTGTTTGCCATACTCTCCCTGCCATCCCCCAGCCCCTTCTGCTCCTTAAGTATGACAGACAGGAGTGAACATGAACCTCTTACTACAGGTTTAAAAAAAAACAAAGCATTGGAGGAAAAACAAAAATGAGTTCAGGTTCAATGGAACTGGAATGATACTCTCCTACGAGTCCTCCAGAGAAGTTTCTTGCCTTTTCAGAATGTGAAATGCTGAGTTACTACCCCTAGTGACCCTCAGGGAGAGGGACAGTTTCAGAAACTCAAAGCCACTGAAAATGAGACTAATTCTGCCCTTTGGTGACACCACAATGGAGAATGAGAAATACCCTTCAATTTGATGCAATTTAAACATCAGCCAAGGCCACATCTCGGTGGCACATGTTGTCCTCTAGTCTCACTGGTTCCACCTTGGATCAGGCCCACTTTCATGCCCACTTTCACCCACTAACCCTAACATTACAACATCCTTCTTCTAAGATTGCCCTCGCCCAGTCACCAGCTGCCCATCAAGTAGATCTCTTCACCAAAGATTAGAAAGTATACCTTTCTGAAGTCCTTGCAGGACTTATGTTCCGGCTAAAGAAAAGCTAGGTCATAAATCTTACTGCTCAAAGTACCAAAAAGGCTACCCATAGGGGTAGCATTCAAGCTGAGAATAACTGAGAACAAGATAGGAGAGCCCAGCAATTTCCAGGTATTAGATTTAACAATAAGGAATCCATTACCTGACTCTAGGGAAGCACTGTGAAGATTAATTTTAAGACTTTTAAAGAGATCTGAGCTCCCTCAAAAGAACAGTAAATAAGCACAGTGTTATCATTTATTAAACCAAGTTCAAAAGTAGAGGAATCTACTATGTTCCATTCCAAGAAGAGGGCCTTTTAAAGTCACTTGGGGAAAAGGAATGATTAGCTCCCTCTCACAAGGGCCACAACAGATACACAGCTGAAGGCAAAGTCAGAGTGACGAAGACAGCTTAAGGGCTGGTCAAGAACCACACCACCAAGCAACACTGGAACACAGTGGTCTGCAAGCCTGTTTGAGAATTATAATCATCTGTGCTACAACAATGCTTGAACTCCACTCCCAGAGAGTTTGATTAACTGTTCTGGTTGAGGTCTGGCATTGGGTTTTTTTTTTTTTTTTTTTTTAAGTTCTACAGGTAATTTTAAGGTAATGCTCTAACAATAAACAAGATCAACAAAGAACGAGCAAACAAAAAATAAACTGGTAAAGGACAAAAGAAAAAGGGCATTTCAAAGAGCCAACTTGTAAAAGACCAAGCCAAAAAAGATAAAATCACTTTCAATATTTAAAAGAGTCATTTTAATTTTTATTTCTTAAAAAAGTTTAATTATATATAGGACAAGTCTGGGATCAAACTCATAAGCATCTGTATCAGTCACGGGCATTCCTAAGGGAGAATTAAAGTTTCCCAGATAAGTTTCATAAATCAGGCCACATTGCGGTTTTTAAGGCAACTACTGGCACAAACAATAGCACAGAAAAGTCAGACTATTACTATTAATGATTCTCATATCAATTCTAACGTTGGGGGGGTTCCCCGATACTACCAAGCAATTCTCTGACACCAGCCGGGAGTCCTACAATTTAACTCAGTTCTGACACTATCTACCTGAAGACAGCATCAGATCCCACAGATTAAGGGCTCAGTCTTCCAAGTCAGCCCCCTCCACTCCCCACCAATAGCAAGTCCAGGCTGTTACCTGTACTTCTGACTAAGAGACTCTAAACTGGAGGTTCCAACAATCCTCTCCTTGAGTTCGATTAGTTTGCTGGAGCAGCTCACACAACTCAGGCAAACATTTTACTTACTAGATCATCGGTTTATTATAAGAGGATATAACTCAGGAACAGCCATACGGAAAAGACGCATAGGGCGAGGTATGGGGAAAGGGCGCAGAGCTTCCATGCCCTCTTCTAGTCTCCACCTGTTCACCAAGCCGGAAGCTCTCCAAACCCAGTCCTTCTGGGTCTTGATGGAGGCTTCAGTACACAGGCATCGTTGATTAAACGATTGGTGGTAGATTCAACTTCCAGCCCCTCTCTCCTCCCTGGCGGTCAGTGGGTGGGACTGAAAGTTCCAATCCTCCAATCATGTGGTTGGTTCTCCTGGCAACCAGCTCCCATCCTCGGGAGCTTTCCAAAATTCACCTTATTAACATAACAAAAGACACTTTATTGCTCTCATCACTTTGGAAATTCCAAGGGTTTTAGGAGCTCTGTGCCAGAAACAGCGACAAAGACCAAATACATATTTCTTATTATAAATCACAATATCACAACTGTGGTAATGATTTTCTCTCCTTACTTCCAGAGGGGACAGAATATATAATAATGCTTTATAAGGGAAGAGCTTTCCAGAAGGAAAAAATTTAAATTCGTCATTTAAGAAACGAGTGGCTATGACATCTTTATTATGGAATAACTGAAAATTCCTCAAAGTGTAAATTAAATGATTACTTCAAACAATTCTTAAGGCAAGCTTAACAAGATTTACATCTACAAGATTTGGGTTAGATGCCATCATTTTTAATCGTAAGACCCCACTCAGAATCAATCCCACCAGATCTCTACCTTTATCTATCACAGCCACACAGGACACAAAAAAAAGGGGTTCTCATATCTAGTTGCACATCAAAAGCCCCTGAGGAGCTTTGAGGGAGGGGAAAAGGAAAAAAAGAAAAGCTATCTGGGACTCACACTTAGAAATTCTGATTCAGTAGACCTGGAGCACGTATGATTTTTAAGAGATCCCAGGGTGATTCTGATGTGCAACCAAGGGTTGAGAACCTCTGCATTAAAAGCATCGACACTAAACATTTTCATTCTGTATCGCTCTGCTGATTGAGCCATGCTGCTACAGAGTCAGACCCAAAGCAGGCAATAATCGGTTCTGTTCCGTGACACACAGATGAGTTACTGTGATTCTTTAGGGCTGTAATTTAGTGGAGTTGAGACACTGATGAGTTCACGGCTTTGTTTCTCATTAATCTTTTATTGTGTTCCAAGTTGCGTATGCTTTTCATTCCATGATTCCAAATCAACACATAAAAAAAATTTAAAAAATACCCAAGCTACTGTCTTTTTTTGTTGGCATTTTGCATTCAAAAGATTCTTGATGAATAAAAGATACCGCCCATACACACAGCCAGGCATGTGTCCATTACAAACAAATGTAGCCAGTTACCCTTAGAGCAGGAGAAGATTATGAAACCTGTTTTTGCCCTGAATCTTAAAACAACAACTGAGATCTGTGCTTGCAGGCAAGAATGAGCATTTAATTATGAAGAGCAACTTGAGCACAGGCTCACCAAGAACGGATGTGCCAGGAAGGCATAGAAGTGCTTTATGCTGGCAAACACGCAGGGGCTGGGGGAATGAGCACTATGCGAAGTGTGTCTCCCCACTCAGAGGCTCTCTTCTGACCAATCTTTTACCACGATGATTTTAGAACTTGGATCCCAAGATCTGTTATCTATTTTCATAGCAACATTGCAGAGACCATCCTTATCAGCAATTACCTGATTACCCAGAGGCAGATGCTTAAGAATTTCCAGAGCACCTTGGCCACCAAATTAACCATGGCTGAAACCCTCAGACCTAAGACAAGACAGACTCCCAGAGTGCAAGGCCCAAGTCCAGTTCGATACGTGGCATCTTCCTTTCTGCATTTCTTCCACAGCTGTCCCCGGGATCTGAGGATCAGGATGCTGAGTCCTATCCACTCATCTGCTATATACTCTAAAATGAGTTACACTGTCCCTTGGTGGGGATATTTTGGCTGGATTTATTACCACCCACCCAGGGGGAGGGACAGCTAGAGGCTTCATTAAAGCTGGGACAGCTCAAAGCAGTCCCTTGAGGATGCAGGCCAGGGAAAGGCAGATGATAATTATGGAAGAAATCATGGCGGCTGTCTGGGTCTCAGCACCCAGCACTAGGGAGAAGCAAGTTATTTAAAAAAACAATAAAATAAATAAATCAGCTTTCTGGGTTCACATAAATATTTCGCTAATCAGTTAAAGGACAGTAAAGGGAATATAGGAAGAGTGTCTAACATTTAATCGGATTTGGGTAAAATATTACACTTTCCAAAAGTTACTCAAGCGTGGCAGGGAGTCTATGAGCTAAAATTACTTTTTCAAATGACCAATATACTAATTTCTTCTTCAGAACCACAGGGAAGGAGCCATACAAACAACACAGCATCACAAAATCATCACCAGCCCTGACTCATTCTTTCCCCTCCTGAAATTGCAGACACATTTGAGCACAACCCCTCCCACCCCAACCCCCACCCCAGTTTCATCAGCATCAAACCAGTGAGGGCCAATATCACTCCAAGCCACACACCTGTGCACAAATTAAAATATCTCCACTCACATTTCCTGTGCATCAGACACAACTAACTCTGGAAGCGTCCTTCCAAAGCCCTCTACCAGCTCTTACAGCTAGGGCTACAGACCCAGTCAGAGGGGAACAGAGAGAAAGCTTATTAAGCAGAGGCAGGAAGGTGGGGGGAAAAGAGTGAACACCTCCCCTGGGGTCATACAGGCACCTCCTAAAGACAGTTAGAGGTGGTGACTCAGCCCCTATCCGACGATCCTCCCCTGGTCCCCTAGGTTCCCTGGACCATGTTTACCTGAAGACATGATCATCTGTGGAGGATGGAGAGATACGAAAAGAGACCCAAGTTAAAAACAAAACAAGACAGTATATAAATGCAACTTTCATTTGGGGCCCCCTCATCTGCTGATGGAGTTTTCCCAGATAAGCAGCTGATCCTTAAAAGAAACAGCTTTCAGTTGAACAGAGCTACACTGCCAGTGGCTGAAAGAACACACTGGAGCACTGAGCTGCAGAGAAAAGACACACAAAGAATAATCAGAGAAAAGAATGCAAAACTGTGCATGTGAACACTTCAGAGGATCTGAGGGTGTCTTCTAATTATGTATACAGACATTAACTATGTAAAGAGTTACAGTAACTTCTAGGTTGGTGCATAATAACATGCTCTATGTTCCCAAGGCACCAAATTAGGGTTTTTAGCCAAGTACTGAATTCAACAGTTCAACTACTCAGTGACATGGGACACAGACAGTATACTGTACCTGTATCTGCATTTGTCAATAGCTGCCTTTTTGCCTGAAAGTAGATTTGAGATGCTGATTGTAGGTTATAGCCTCAACGACTTCAGCCTTAACTCCCTGTAAATATCACATCACTTCTTGAGGTCAAACAAGAATATGTTGCCAGTGTTCAGATTCACACACAGAGGCGGAAGGGCTGTGGAGATCCTGCATTCAGTCTCATTTCCTGCCAACCTTGAATAGGCAGCCTCTTCCTCAAGATGGGGGAATGGTATATTCCTTTAAATTAGCAACAGTGATTTTAATATCTACTGGTCACCAGTGCTGTTGTATTTTAATTAAATACAACTGCTTTATATACACTAACTTGGGGGTGATTGTTTAATCACAACAGGATGCAATGCAATAATCTGCAATGTAATTGTACAAATACTTGCAAGTGCTTGGCCTGTGGAAGTCCCTGACAGAGCAGCACATGGGACAAAACAAATAAATACTGCCGGCTGCACTCACAAAACTGCCAAGGGAGTCTCTGAGTTCCCATTAAAGTGTCTCTCCATGTCCCAAGCCAGAGCGACAGAAAAGAGCAGTGGTCCCTGGGAGAAGATTTACCAACTACCCTCCCCCTTAGTTCAGAAGCAGAAAGTTCAGCTGTTGTGGGGAGGGAGCCAACCTGGCAACAAAACACAAAGGGCTGGATCCCAGCCTGCTTCTAAAGAACATGGATAGATAAGGAATCAGGTGATTAGAGAGTGTAGTGCCAGCAGGGCTAAATATCAGCCCCTCTGGGAACATGTATCTGTGGTAAGAATTTCTTACATTGTACTCAGCACAACCCTCCCAGGAGCTGCCTCAGATCTGAATGGACCATCTCCTCCTTACTAGTGCAAGGCAAATTTTCTAAGAATGAAGATATAACAATTATAAAAACTGAAAATAATTCATATATCCAAAAATTGATGGAGACTAGTTAAATAAATTATGGTATGTCCACATTCTTAAAAACTTCACAGCCATTAAAAATCATGTTTTAGAAATTATTTAAATGCCAAGGGAAATGCTCAGTTACAAAACATGAACACGGGGAAGCGGTGAGAAGGCCATGAGATATTCACAGTGGTGATGTTGCCTCTGGGTGGTGTGATTTAAGTAACTGATATTTTCCTCTTTAAATTTTCCAAACTTAATAAAAAGAATGTTACATTTATAATCAGAAAAAAATGTCTAGGGTACAGAATGTATGTAAAGATTAAATCAGAAGCCTAAGCCATCTATCTAATGGGGTTAATGTATGAAAATTAAACTCATAATGAAGTATCTAGAAGCAGATGCTCACGGGGCTTGGAAACCTGTACAAAAATGACCAGTTTGAGACTCTTTATTAAAAAGGGGGAATCCACGGGCCAGCCTGGTGGTGAAGTGGTTAAGTTCATGTACTCTGCTTCAGTGGCGACCTGGGGTTTACAGGTTCGGATCTCGGGCACAGACCTACACACTGCTCATCAAGCTAGGCTATGGCAGTGTCCCACATACAAAATAGAGGAGGATTGCCACAGAGATTAGCTCAGGGCCAAAAAAAAAAAAAAAAAAAAAAAAAAAGTTGGGGCACGGAATCCAATCTCTTCATAGGATTGGCCTGACTGTTCCAAACAGTGAGGTTACTAACTTCATACAGGAGACATAACTATTAAGGAGATATGGTTCACCAACTTCTCCAATGTTAAACACTCATTCAAAATATAAATTAGAATCTCTCTTGTTATAAACTATGGTGCCTCCAAAACGGTTGCAGGAAATATTTGTAAAAATACGTTGAAACAAAAAATACTTGTGTTACAGTAAAACATGAAACCAGATGCAGCTTCTGGTAGATGGCAGGAACAGGAGCTTGGAGAGAAGTCCACCCACCGGTGTGTAAGGGAGAGGATCACCAACCTGACCAACCAACATGAACGTCCATGGGGCACATCTGGAGGCAAGTAAAACAGATCCCAGTTCATCCACTTACCAGGGAAGAAGCCTTGAATAAGCTAAGGAATCTTTTCACATCTCTGTTTCCTCATCTATCTAACAAGGGTGGGGATGGAGAAGGTGTGTGTCCAACCCCTCATGTGCTGCCTGGGCCACACAGACATCCAGGGCCGCCTCAGCCTTCCTCAGGGTCCAGCCACCTCCTGGACTCCAGTAACAAACCAACTTCCTCTACAAGAAAGAGAACACCTTGCCCCTCAGAACCGTCTCTGGTCTGTTTAGCAGTTGGACTTCACATCATAAATTAAGAAATCCAAAACTGACTTTTAAATCACATCTTTGAGTTTATTCGCATAAATCAGTTAACTAACAGACAGCATTCCTCAGCCTAGAAAGCTCAGAGCTGAACTCTAAAAAGAAGCTGAACTGAGCAGAAGACTTTCTACAAGGCCTTAAAAACCGACAAGCTTAGCCCTTCATCAGTCAGAATGGAGAGTCACCACCCTACACTAAACCTACACAATGTACTTTCGTGTGCCTGTTATGATTCAGAAGGCACTTTAGGATTTTGCTGTGCTGTCTCCTAAACCACAATCAAGCTCCTGGCTCCTCTGTATGTGCAATAAAGCACCTGTATTTTCTTCCAACCATTCCAGGGCTACTTGCACAGCCTGAAGGCAAGTGCAGCGTTTACCATGGCACCTTACCAAGTTCAGTTCATATAATGGCACACGAGGTGTGAACCCAGATCCAACAAGGCACCACTTCATAAACCTTTTCACTTTTGATCATCAAGTGAAATTCACCCTGAAACCATTAACAGATCCCACCTAAACTAAACATCGGCTCAAACAGTATGTTATAAACCCTAAGAAACTCCACTATTCCCTAGAGAACCCCATTCTCTTCAGGCGGAATTCTCCGATCTCCCTTCACTGGAATCCTCAGGAGAAGTTCTAAGCTAAGAAGAGATCTGTCTGGTTAACAGTTGGCTGGGGGGAGAACAGCTCTTACAAGAAAGAGCAGATATCTTACTGCATCTAAGTCTGGCTCACGGAAGAAAAATGGTATCATCAGAGACCAAAATCCTGGACAATAAGCCTTAGTAAACGCCCCTTTTCCACTGCTAGGAGCAACAATCTAGAACAGTAGTCTCAAGCTGAAATGCAAGAGAAACACCTGGTAATTGTGAAAAATGAACATTCCAGGCTCCAACCACAGAGAGTCTAACACAAGCAGCTTACAAATCACACCGTACGAAAAACTGACCTAGCCTCTCCTCCAGGGGGAAAGCTCTCACCTGGATTTGACTGTGAGAGCCAAAAGGGTACATACCTTTGCATCTGAGCTGAGGCTTAGAGGGAGGGGGAAGAAGAGAAACCATGAAGAGAAGGGCAGTGGCAGACCCCTATACACACTGCCAGTGTACTGTTCAATCAAAAGATATGCCATCAACAGAGATCCACTTAATCTTTGTCCTCAGAGCAGTCCTGTGCAAACCCAGAAGGCCAGAGCTCATTTGCAGCAAATAAGAAGCAATAATGTTGGCAGCCATATTTGCAGTGAATCTAACAGTTAACAATCAAATGATTTGCACTTGTAGAACTTCCTATCAGGGGATGCCTTAGAACCATACATATGAGCATCATTCTCCTAGCAGGGAAGGCGACACAGGTAGAAGGGAGATGTACCAAGGTCAAACGGCAGCCAGAAATAGCAATGAATCCCCACTCTCCAGCTTCTGAACTCCAAGTCACTTCAGCATCACCACTATGCCACAAGATATACAAGCATGAGGAGGAGAGCGTCAAAAACTGCTTCCTCAGATTTTAAATCCTCAAGTTTCCCTGCTACATTAAGCTCAGTCACCTCTATACCATGAGGTGTTGGACATCCCTGAATTAGCCATGGGAGTAGGTTACAACCAGGCAGAAAAGACACAGAGTCAATGTGAACTTTAGGTAAAGAGAAAAAAGAGAAATATTTAACTTCCCAGTTGTTCACTCCCTCTTATTCATCCTGACCACCACCAAAGACAGCAATAATAAGGACCACACTAGGGAGGAGGGAGAAGGAGGTAAAGGTATGTAGAGGGCAATAAAGATGGAGCGAGAAAGAAGAGGAAGAAGTATCCTAAAGCTGTAACTATCTACGGCCTGCATTCTCCTATAGGCACCACAGAAGCAAACCATATAAGTCTCTGAAGAATTGGAGTTTTCAAACCTTCTACCACTAAGTACAAACACCACGACTGAAACTTGACATCACAAACGACAAAGATTCTTTCCTTGACCAAACTCTGCCCAGGTTCCTCTGAATTCTCCTCTTCTCAAGTAGGCTTGACTTTTGGGTACCATATTCAACTTTGCATTGTCCAGTTTTAGCAAGAATCCTGCCAGTAAGTCAGTTTAGCCAGAATCCCCTCTTCAAGCTTATTGGGCTCCTCGTCCTCCACCATCCCACTCTGGTTCTTCATTTTAAACTCCCACTTTTCCTTGTCGTATTTGGAGTTGAATTCAATCGCTCTCCCCCACTGTAGCGGTCCCTAGACCCATCACAGTGGTCCTATATCAAGTCCACCTTACTGTACTTTAACAAGTGTCATGAACAACTTTTTCTTTAACACAAGCCAGAAGGATGAAAACCCTGTCCCAATATAAGCACTTAAAAAGCCAAAGACTTTACCGCATCAGCAAGGTGCCTTCTTCAAATCAGTATCTATCCGCTATAGATTTAGAGATGTGACCAATTAAGATATCAATTTAGGTGAATTCTGGGAGTAGAAGGATATTGGCCTGGCTTACATTGTGCAAATGCAGTTTTCTAGAACATAAAATTGCATTTAATAAGCAGCTTAAATGTGGTTATCCAAGAAAACTAGAGTGATCCAGTTTGGATGTTGTCAGTGTTTTAAGTAGTGAATTCAGGTTAAAGATGCCACTCCTGGCTGAACCCAAAGCAAGGCAGCTGAAGGGCAACAGTAAACTAACTTCAACAATGGTAAGCATTCATGTCTGGGCTCATGCAGCATCCAAAACATAGCACAGAGAACTTAAGAGCAACACTCAAGATGAGGGGAATACAGGGAATAGCCACCTTTGCAAGCTCCTTTGCAAGGTCTGCAGTAACAAGCAATAGAACAACCAAATTGCATGGGCCAGGAGTGACCTCATCGTTCAAATCCAAGTTTATAAACTCCCTCTCTGCTCTCCAGGGGGGAGGAACAGTGTTGGGGGAGGGTGGTAGGGGAGAATGGAAGAACCACAGTGGGTATGGGGAGGTAAATGAAAGAAATCCAAAGGAAAACTAAAGTAGCAGGAGCACAAATCTATGCTGCTACCATTCAGATACTTTCAGAAATACTTTCAAGTCAAAACACAAAAGCAAACAAACTAAAGAACAGGGAACAGCTTGTATTAAGACTTTCGAGAACTCTGAGGTGGAGAAGATAACATGCTCGGGGAAAAGGAGAATTAGGCCACAAGTCTCCAACGCTGCCAGCTCTGAGACGGTCACAGGAGCAAAAAGAGAGCATGCTCCTACCTAAGTACATTCGATTATGTTCTTAGACAGAGAGACAAGATATTAAACACTACCAGCTTCTGCCCTCAGAACCCATTTCTTGCTGGGTGATGAGGGTGAGAGATGAAAGGCTGTGGGATTTTATTACACTGAATTTTCAATGTGTCAGGTTCCATCTACTCTCTCAGGTACCCTGAGACTAATCGTATCTTTTAGGATGGAGACTTATCTCTCTAAAAGAGCCCAATGACTATTCTCAACCTGCTATATTTTATTGACATCTAATAGCAAGGGACCCAAACGCTGTTACAAACTGAAGCTTCTCAATTGAGAAGCTTACATCTTCCTGAACTCTGGTATTACTGAGTCCAAGCACCTCCAGAATAACTATAACTTGGTATGCAAACAAGAGTGTCTAGACTGAAAGAACCATTCACTCCTCTGAGAGAAGAGGATTGGAAGGGGGTGAGGGAAGGAAGAGTGAAGCCCAAAAGCCTTAAGAGCAAGGAGGCGGGCACCACAGAGCAATCTACAAAGGCGAGACAGAGCCTGGCTCAAAGAGCAGGGAGGGACCCTAGATGTTTTCCTGAGGAAAACGCTGAGCTGTTGGTTTAATGCTCACTGAAAGAAACAGCAAAGGGCTGGGATAACGTCTTTCCCCTTTATGAAAAATAAAAGGGGCTGGCCCCATGGCCGAGTGGTTAAGTTCGCACGCTCTGCTGCAGGCGGCCCAGTGTTTCGTTGGTTCAAATCCTGAGTGCTGACATGGCACTGCTCATCAAACCACACTGAGGCAGCGTCCCACATGCCACAACTAGAAGGACCCACAACGAAGAACATACAACTATGTACTGGGGGGCTTTGGGGAAAAAGGAAAAAAATAAAATATTTAAAAACAAAAAAGAAAGAAAGAAAATAAGCTGCTTTGAGTGATGTCAAGTCTCCTTCCTCTTAAAATACAAACTGGCCTGATAATCCTGGATGTCCCAATGGCCAAAACCAGCAAATGGAGCCATCTGCCAATTCTCCCATGCAGAACATAGTGCACTCACTCATAGCAGCTGCGCTAAGAGGTAAAGAGGAAAGTGGGTCCAATAAGAAAAGGGCGGACAGTACAGTCTGTACTCCCACCCATAGGGACCAGCCTCCAGCCAGAGCCTGAGGGAACAGGTAGGCTGCAAAGGGAGCCGTGGACATGTAGCACAGCAGCAGCTCCTCTGCAGAGATCCACCTACAGCTTCTGCATGGCAGTGTTTCTAAAACAAGGCCCTCCAGGTGGATAAGCAGATGCTGAAGGCAGCTCCATATGAATAAAAATGTGCCTCTCTCCTATTCCAAACCACCTTGCAAAAGACAACAGCACATAAAAAAAGTCAAACCTTCCTACTAACCTCCCTAGTAATGACGAGAAAATGTCCTAGGAATGGTAAAGCAGTAGACTCAGAAAGTCAAGTGTCAGTGTATTCTGCCCATCCCCTATACCCAAACTATGAACAATGAGTAAAGACAGCCACTGTGAATGAGATGAGACATCATACAATAAACATCTGAGTGTAAACTACGTGCTGGGGAGTGAGCTAGCAATAGATCTGAAGAAATAAGAAATCTACTTGACCCAGAAAATCAAACTGAGTAGGGAAGGAAAAAAAAAAAAAAAGGAAAACGGAAAAAGCTTTTTAAAGCAGAAACTAGAAACTACAGGCATCCATTATGTGGGTTATCCAGAATCAGCATGAAGCAGAAGGAAACAAATTCTGGGGACCAATGTCTGAACACAAAGATGCAGCAGATGCCCATATAAAAGGGATATTTCTGCTTTGCCTCATGAAGGGCCCAATATAGAGAAACAAGGAGAAGGAGATTATGTGAACTGGCTTCTAGCAAAGAAATGAAAAGGTAAGGAACACAAGGTCTCCAGAATGTCTCCACAGCTAAACTGAACAGAGCTCCTCCTGTGAAACAGCAATAGGCCAAGGTGGCCACCAACCCAACAATGAACCAGGCAAAGGCATTTGCAGCCAAAAACAGGCTGACATCATGCTAGATGGTGAGATTAAGGCCTGCAGAATATGAACAACCCATAAACTGGCCGTAGATTTTCAAAGGAGGGCTGAAATGAAAAGTGACACTAAAAATATGCCTAAGCAATAGGGCTGTCATTTGCTGGGGAAAAAAAGCAAGCAACTGTGTCCTTCAGCTTCCCCTTCTAGTCTCAGTTCTGAAAAGCCTCTTCCAAAGCAGCGACACGAACTGAAGCTGCTTTATCCAAAATCTATCATCAGCATAAAAGTCCACCTTGTGACCACAACACACACACACTGGTCAGAAGTAGAAAGTCAGTTTCTAAAATTATAAACACCCTACTAATAAAAATAATTCCCCAGATCCACAGTGCCTATAAAAGATGAGGAAGTTAAATGTCTGGTTTTTGAACTGAACAAAATTTTCGCAGTACAAAGCTAATTAGCCCACCAAGGAATGAAACCTACAGCCCTGGCCTGCAGAAGTGCAAGACGCTGGATGACTGCACCCAACTTGCCTTGAATATAAATATTATGCAAAAAAAAGGTAATTTATCTAAACACAGTGTAGGTAGCTCTGCAATCAGTATCTCATAAATAAAGAGAGAAAGATGAAGGCAACGCTCTCTAATTGATTTCAAAATTAGTTCCAAGCAAAGAAATAACCTGACAACCAACAAGGTCAACAACAGTAAAAAAATACATAGCCCTAGGGAAAAAGTACACCTAAAAATTTCAATGAATCAAGACACCTGAACTGCTATGAAAGAAGGATATTTGGGAAAGCCTGAATAAGAGTACAGGTGTTAAAAGAAAATCAATTGGGGACCAATCTGCAAGTGCATTTAAAATCCTGAAATTAACCCCTCAGGTGGACTGAACCCAATCTGCACTGTGCTAATAGAATACCATTATGAGGAAAGCCACCGCTCAGAGAGAGGCAGGGCTAGTCAACCCAATGGCAATGACTAAATTGGAACTAGGAGTGGGGAAGAGGAAGTGCCTACAGAAAACTAAGCCATGTGTGACCTGGCCAGCAAAACAAGCACTCCAATTAGGAAGAAGAAAAAACCAGAATGCAAAACTCCCTGCTGGGACCTTGTGACACCAGTACACTGGCTCAAGCTGCAATGGCTATGAGAAGCAGGCAAGGAGATGAGCAATGGATTGGAAGGTGGTAAAAATGCTGCCACTCAAACGCAATGTATGGATTAGGTCTTAAGCCTCAGCAGATATTTTAAACATTTATTAAATGCATACTATATTCATAGCACTCTGCAAGATTCTGAAAAAGAGGGTCTGAAGCTGAGAAAACCATGCCATTCCTTCCCTCAGCGCAGTTGAGGCTTCCCAAGAGAAAGCAGGCCCGGACACAAACAGTACAGGATGGCACAGGTGAAGGGAAAAACCGTGTGCACGGAAATCTCTGGCTTTAAGAGGCTTTCGAGAACCAGGGCAAGAAAGAGGGTTACCTCAGCACAGCAGCTATGTTAAACGTTCACGGGACAGCAAATATGATGGTGCCGTCAACTCTGGAAACAAGAGAGAATTACTGCAGCTCACAGACTGAAAAGAGGCAAGAAATATGAACAAACCAGCACGGGGAAGATTTAGAGAAATTGAAAATATAGAACTGTGTAACAGTGATGATTAAATGAAGAGGGAAGAAAGAGAGAAAGAGATGGATTTAAAGAGGTAAACGCACATGGTTCAGGGAAGGATTAACGACCAAGACGCACTAGAACACTGTTAAAATCCCACGAAAATTATCTGAAGGGCATAGGCAAGATCACGGGAACGGGGACACACTAACTAAAGGACACGAAAGAAAGTATAATTTGTAACAGGGAGAGGAAAGGAAATCAAAGGGAAGTAAGATGGGCTCTTGCTGTCTTCTCCAGGTTATAATTCGCTTATCAGTGGAAGGTACATTTTAGGAAACATCTACCCAGATCCCATATGTCTTGACCTTACCACGAGGAGTCAGGCTTGCCCGCAGTGACCTCTCCAGCCAAGGAACAGGTATTAATCTTCAAAAAATGAAAGGATATATACATCCTGGAATCTTAAATAGATGAGCTAAGACCCAGCCATAGTCTCCTACTAGTAATTTTTTTCAGTCCTCTAACAAAGAAGGTTTCAAGTGTTCTCAAAAATGCCCAGATCAAACAACTCTGAAACCGGTACAGAATGCCTCTGCCAGGGCTCTGACATCTTCTAGGTCTTTTGATCACATTGCTACAGTCCCCAAATCTCCCCAATGGAAACCGATGAAATGCTATATCCATTTCAAAGAGCTTCTGCTTTTCTCCAAGGTCCTTAATGCCAAGCTGGAGTCCCTCTCTAATTTGCTATTTGCCTTATGCTTCCAGTCACAAGCATGAGATCACAGTCAGTGGGTTTGTTGGTTTGCCCCTGCTTCACTTAGGGACTACAGCCCCACAGCTTTCTGTTGGTATGCATCTCATCTCAGTGGCAGCATCATCTGCTTTAGGGTCCAGAGGGACCAGTCATCTTGCTTTCAGAAATCAAAACCAGAGGGAATAAGTTGAGAACCACTTTTAATCGCATCTAAATGGCAAAGCACCCTGGGGCCCTACACAACAAATGGAGTTATTAGCAGCCGAAACTGCCCTGCCTCTGAGAAAAGGCCCTGAAGAATCCCAGGGCATCACTAATAATGCGCCTACCTGCAGCTCTGTCAACCATCACCTGCCTACGGCGGAGATCCAGTGGGGTCCAGAGAAACAAACCCCCCTCAAAAGGCAGCGAGGACACTGGGAGATTAGGCAGATTGCAGTTTTAACAAAACGGATCCTTTAGTGCCCAGGTCTGAACATTTAGAGGCCCTGCTGTGAAAGAACAATCATGTCGTAAATAAATTCACAGGAAAGAGGCTGAAAGACCTGATAAGAGAAGAGAAGAGTACAGGGTGATAGAGCAGGACTAGGAGATGAGGGGAAAGGCTCTACCTTCAGGTTTCCACACTTCCCAGAGGGCCAAGCTTATGGGGAGCGGGGGGCGTAGAAGAGGGAGAGAAAAACGGGGGAAGGTGGGGAAGCAGGAAGGCTAAGAAAAGGAGTTTGAGGGAAAAGGCCCTGCAACTGAAAGGAAACTTTTCACACTAAGACCTGGGGGTTGGGTAAATTGTGTACCTGTTTTCAAGGTAAATTTTCGCTCTGTAACTTTCCCCGCTACAATAGCACTGCATGAGAAGACTTCATGGGGGAATAAGTCAGCCCCTTCATTGGATGCCCAGGGGCTGTGTTTCCTTTGTCACTAACACTCCAAGTGTAACACAAAGCCTACAGCAGCCCTGGGCAACAGAGCACTAGGTTTTCCAGTGTCAGATCAAAGCCAAATGCTCTCTAGGAAGTCCTGAGATTGCACAATGTGTTATCTCCTTTAAGGCAGTAGCTCAGAAAACCCATAGCCTTTCTCCAAGACTAAGCACTTGCTTCTTTGTGGCAAATAACTGGATAAAACAAACTATACCTTTAGAGAACCCCTGATAACGTGTTCAGGTCCACAGAAATACCACACGTCAGTATCCAAAGTGGCTCTCAGCCAGCCGGAGCTGACACTGGATTCACCCTGAATCATCCAGAAGCACAGTGCCACAGAAACAGCATCAGACACCCCATTGTAATCTTTGGGGGAAATATTACACACCCTTGCTTTTTAACTCTCCTGTCATACGTTCCAGCAACGACTCAAGTTCTAACCAAACTCTGGGAGTAGTGGCTCCCTATAGATTCCTGGGTACTAGTGGAAGGCAGCTGCCTAGGGTGAAAGCAGTTTCTTTGATCATGCTGTTTTGTCCAGAGCCTTTCCTCTGGCTGCAATTAGAAAGTAACCAAAAAAGGGGAGTGGAAGTATACATTTAGCCTTGGGCAAAACCTCCTTGCCTTCATGTATAATTTAAGAGAAATGAACTTGTCTCTGTGTTCAAAAAAGGGAAATCCAATTTGTCCTCCTATCCTCACAATATACAGATGTCTCAGAAGATCTATATTAGTTGATGACAGGTTATTAGAGTTTTTGGGGCTTGGGGAAGAAAGACATTAAAAGAATCTCCCCTTCCTTACTTGAAGGACAAGCCCCCTTGAGTCAGCATCTGGGAGCTTGTAGGGAGGCCTAGCCCACAGCAGGAGTCACTGCACGCCATCTGCCTGCCCTTGAAGAAGCTCATGCAAGGCTTTCTTTCCCTCTGTACCTACTCCTCCAGTTCTTAGGCTTCACCTTCTCCCACTCTATTCTTTTGTTTAGAATGAGCTCCAAAACAATAAGCTGTCAGGTTATCTCCTTCTCCATTTCAAAGCCAATGACCCCCATAAAGTGTCCCAAAATTAGACAGAAGGCATTCTCCTGAGTGTTTTATTCAAGGCCCTCCAAGGTCCACTCCTTGTCTCCAAAGAATCCTTGCTGCAAGATCAGTTTTCGTACAGTATGATCTTCTCTTAGAAATGCAAATTGCTTTCATGTTTTATAAAAGCAAGCGACCAACAGAAGAGTACTCAAATCCTAACATGCCATTCCCTGGCTTCAAATTCTTCAAGAAAAAATCTAGATGTTCATAGGACACGCATGCTCTGGTCCTGCCTATATTTCGTACCACACAGGCATCACACCACTCATGCACCATCCATAGTGGCCATCTATTCCCTATTCCCAAACTCACCCAATTCTTGTCACTACTGCTGTCTCAGTCAGAAATCGTCTTCTCCCCACTTTTTACCCAGCTAGCTCCTAATCACCCTTCAGGCTTTAAATGTCACTTCCTCAAAGCTCTCCCAGATCATGCATTCCCATAAACTCTAAACTTTTCTTTCAAAGCACGTAGCATAAATGAAATTACTGCTGTATTTCTCCTGCTAGACTTTCACCTTCCATGAGGGTGGTGCCAGGAGAGTTTGGTTTGTTTCCTGCTGCATCCCCAGGCACAGTATCTGGTATAGAGTGGGCACCCAATAAATATTCATCAATGATGATGATGACTCCATTCACTTGAATTTCTAAACTTGCACTGTCCATTACAGTAGCCACAACCCACATGTAGCTATTGAGCCCTAGAAATATGCTAGAACAAATTGAGATGTGTTCCAAGTGTAAAATATACACTAGATTTCAAAGACTTAGTAAAAATAAAATTTTTAAGTAAAACATCTGATTACTTTTTTATATTCATTAAATGTTGAAATGATACTGTTTGGGATATATTAGGTCAAATAAAATGCATTACAATTAATTTTTAAAATATAGCTACTAGACAATTTAAAATAACAAATATAGCTTGGCTTTGTGGCTTGCATTACTATTAGACAGCATTGGTCTAGAGTGCCCTTTCTCCTATTTGCTAACTTCTCCTCATCCATGAACACTCAAGATGTACACTCGTTGCTCCTGGGAAGACTTGCCTAACACCTACCACAACTGGGTTCTTCTCAGAGGCCTTCACCACAGTACTCGAGGTGTATTACACTAACTTATCTCTTAAGTGACCCTTCATTAAAATCTTCCAAAGGAATTTAATGAACAAATAGGGAAATCATTCTTCATTTCATTCAAAATCCATGTTATAGACTCTTAGAGCTAAGCCTTACTTAGAACTTTCTTAAAATGGAGTAAGATCTCAGAATGAATAGAAGTTAAAAAAAATTAAGAGATAACCCACCTTGATAAAGAACAAGGGAACCTATAAACAGGATCCTACCTCAACTAGGAAATATATTCCCACAACTTCCCATGGTCCACAAGGTCAAGAGAAATCCATCCATCACCCCTTGAGGGATTGCAAAGAATCCTGAAAATCTAAAAATTCTCAGTAGTAGTTTAACTCTTACTCCAGAAAACCTATCATTGTACCTAAGCTATAACACCCCCACCCCCTCCTAAAAACTACTTAAAATTCAGCTACACAGTCTACATTAACATAATTCTTTGGCTGATGATGCAGGCACAAGAATTAACGTTCAAGAATTTCAAAGTTGTGGTTGCTGTGGGAACCTTAACTCCAACTGCATGGCACAGATGCAGAATTGTGAACTAGTCCCAAAACTGATAAAATTGGAGATGTATATTTTCTCTGTGCAGTGAGGCAGAGCTACAGTTACTGAGAGAACTTTATTTTGGCATTTCTAGGCTTTCACGCATTTAAATTCTCAACCTTACCACAATACCGTTTGCCGCATTAAATTGCCTTCTCTATGGGGAATAAAAGGGAAAGAATGAACTGATTGGCCAGACATTCAAAGAACCCATTCTATATATGTTTCTTACGCATGATCTGATTTAAAAGACAATCATGATATTTTTATTTTACTCTTACGGGCTGTCTGTAAACTCGCACATAAATGAAAACAGGACATGAATTTCGACTTGTGAATGCACCAAGACATGCGTATGTGCAAAACATCAGAAAATCAAATCTCATGTCTTTAGACATGAATTATCATAAATTTATCCTTATAAAAGGGATAAATTTAAAAAGTAGATAGCACACAGCACTAACTTCAACCATGCTGTTTAATTTCTGGAAACTACCCCAACACTCGCCTGTGGCACTGGCTCTCACTGAGGACCCAGTTCTAAGACCAGTCAACAGTCACACGCTTTAGACATCAGAAGGCAAAAATAGGAGTTGGAAAGATGTCTGTAAAAACAATACATAACCAAACAAAAAAGAAGTTCAACCCCAATCCCTATTCCCAACCTCTCATAACTCATGATGATGGAAAGAAAATGATCACAAAATTTAAAACAAAACTGCCTGCAGACTACCAACACTTATAGGTTTCATCCTAAGCATAATTTCTCAAAATGGATATACCCAAATCAGACATGTTGGTTAGGCAAGCACCTATGCTGCCAAAAGAGCCAACAAATAGCACAAATCAGTGTAACTAATAATCATAGCTACTACTTGCAAAAGATGAGTAGGTGACCCCAGAGAATATATATACCCAAATTCATTTCTTCCTAGAGCAAAAACATAGGGAACTATCAAATCAAAATGACCAGTAGAAACAGGCCTCACTGCCATGCATGTGAGATACCGACCTTCTCTTCTTCTTATTCTCAGAGAAATAAGATCTTGTTAATAAGTAAAACTCATGCACCATCCCAAATATCCCAACCCTTACGCCTCTCAAGCCCCCTAGGGAGGAATGTCAGCAGTGCCCAGGCAAAATGAGGTAGATCAGTGAGTGTGGTTCTGGAGAAATTGAGGCCTGCCCAGTGGTAGCTAGGCTGCAAATATTAGGAAATAATACTTTGGAGATTTGAAATACTTGTCCTTTAGCATCCTCACATATATGTACCATATTTAACTAATTCTCCAGCTCCTTCCCTTGCTACCCTGTTCTCACCTGTGTGTTCTCCCCCTCCAGCCTTGGTGGTCGGATGCTGGACAGGTGGATGGTTTTGTAGTCACCCGAGTTCAGCTTCACAACGATGGCATCAGCATTCAACACCTGCATCACCTGTGGGAGAGAAGGCAGAAATGCTCAAATCTGTTTCAATGTCTCAGATCTCATAGCACACATGGTAAGAAGCAAGACCCACCACAATTACAGGGAGAAAAGTGAGATTAATAGCCATTTGGGGTAAATTCAATACCATCCTTCATGGTGCAACAAAGTTGGAGAAAACTATGCTATAATTAGCAACCACCAAAGACCTTATGATTTCTCAACGAGGCAGAATCTATATCATTCATAAAGATGGTCAATCTTTTTTATCTCTGCCCTGACCAAGACATGTGGTTAAGTACAAAGCTTGTGAACTGGAAATCCAGTCTGTACATGTTATTGAAGATTTTCCTTGCAACAGGTTCTAAACTAAAATCAAAATCCCTATCTCAATGTGAATCTAGGAAAAGCGATAAGGGCTGGATTAGAAGAAGGTACCAGCACTAGATGTGAAAGAACCAAACTAGAAAGCCCCAGTAGAGAGCAGAAAAATCAAAGGCAAGTGAAGGGCAGAAAGAATTATCATCTCAGTGTGAGAAGATGCTCAGCTGTTAATCTCACATGAAGAAACATTAGATTACTAAAATATTACTTCAGCTACTCTGAAAGCCACCTTTTCAGAGCACTACTATGGGCATCTTTGTTTTGGAAGCCAGAACCAGTAACAGTGGACCCCACTCTCAGCTGAAAAAGATTAACTTCCAGTCGGAGGTAACTTCCAAGGATACCTATTCAAAGGGCAAAAGCAAAAATATCCTCTGTGGAGGTTATTAGAACACTCCACCAATGTGTACAGAATAAAATTCCACTGAAACCAGCCTAGGACTACATCAAGGTTATAACTCGAACCCATAATTCAGCCAGTAGTCTACAAGTCACTCAATTATATGCAGAGCCTGTTGTTATAAGGCTGTTTGGTTGTTTTGCAAGCAACACTTTGCTACAAGGTAGTTACTGACTACAAAACACTGTCACCATCCAGTTCATCCACAAAACCAAAACCAACTCTTCTAGGCTTCAATCAGGCCTCATGAGAAACCATCAAGCAGCCAAACAAACTACAGGTCAGCTGCCACATTGAGGGTACACTCACAAAATTTCCCTCCTCTTCTATGCATGAAACAAAAAGAGCTAGACTCTCCTCTGCTATGGTGGAACTACACTGATAAGTATCCTAAAAGAGCCCTCCCTAACTACTCCCTAGGAAGCTTCAGAACTTTTAGAACAAATATACCCATTTACTTGCAGACTGCTACAAAAATGGCTATTCTCTGCCTTCTCCAAAGAACCAGCCAACAGGTTGGTTCCAAAAAGAGTGATTTAAGGGACAATCTGAAGAAACAGCAAAAAGCAAAAACAAGTGAGAAATTATACACGACAGGAAATAGCAGGAGAGTGGGGCCATCAAACAGAGTGAAAAGATGACAGCTGGAATCAAGCTGTAAGACCATGGAAGGCTGACTGTGGCTCATGAATAGGAGATATCCCTGGGTTTTACCACCATAAGTAATGGAAGCAGTGCAGAGAAAAACAGGCCAGTGACCAGAAAAGTAATGAAAGGTCTGAGAAACAACTGACCAGATTAGTAGAGGGGTAAAATTATTTTCAATTTTCCACTATACATGAGATGAACCTGCAACTCCACAAGCAGCAAAAAGCCAGTCTCAAATAACTACAGCCATTCTGCTATAACCTTTTCAACAGATGTGAGAATCACAAAGGCTAAACACCAAAATCCAGACAGCCAGAACCCAAAAGTCACCTGGCCAGAAAAACTTGGTGAGGTCTAAGGGTAATCAAAAGTACCATCTGTGGTCACACCAGGACCAAATCAAGGTCAGGGCTGGTTACCCAAGTATTGGTGGTACTGAAGTATATAGAACCCTCCAAATCAAAGAGCCCCTTATGCCAGGCCAATCACAAAAACATGTCCATGAGTGCAGGACTTAAAAACAGGCAAGAGCTGTCACCAAAAATACAGATTCAGTAACTGAATGAAAAAGAGGAGATCTTATTCCCCTTACCATCCAGACACATTAACATGAAATAAAAATGCCCAGCACAATGGAATCTCTCTCCTACTCCCTAAACACACCAGTAGTGGCTTGGACAACTGTCCAAAAGACAAAGACCCCAGCTGTTGATTTCCCTGTCAAAACCTCATGTCTGGGAGAAAGTACTGTACAATGGATGATAGAACAATGGCTGGCAAGCTATCCATGATACATGCTATTCTGCTATCCCACTCTCAGACCAAAGAGAAGGAAAAATCCTCAAAGCCATACCAAGCAAAATACCAAGTACAGCAAATCAACACTGTTCCTCCCCCAAAAGTACAGGACCACTGCCCAAAGGCTAACAGGGTAATCGTCAGGCATCTGAAATGCACACACATTACGGTATTTCCTAAATCTCAATGACGGAAGGATCTACACATTCCTCTCAACCAAAACTAACTCCTATTAAACTGTCAATTACCAAAAACATAGGGAATTCCTATCATCAAGACATGAGAAATATCTAGACATTCTCCACTCCCTACTCATGCTCAGAGAAGACTAAAACCAGGGAAAGTATCATCGTGCTCACATCTTCACCTCCTGATTATAGAATGTGAAGATCTAAGCATACCCCTGTGACAAGTGACTGGTATTCGTCACCCCTTATAATGCATTAACAGCAGCAGCAGTGGATGGATTCTTGGAGCTGTAAATTTCAGGCCTCAGCAGCAGACTCTCTGCTCGGCATCTCCCTGATTAGAAACCTCCTCCTCAGAAACTGCGCACTCTGACGCTGCCAGCTAAGCGAGGTCTGGCTTTCTGGTGAAGGGATATATGGTGAGTGCGTGTGTGTCTGTGTGTGTATGTAAGTGGGGTTTATGACTTTTTATTCTTCTGTAAATTGTGTTATTAGTGTCTAGAGAACAAGCAGCTCCTGGGCAGAGTCATGAAAGAAGTAATAAAATAGTGGTTATAGTCATGTACTTTGCAATGAGTAAAATGCAGAGTGGATTACTAGCCAAAGCCTGCTCATCAGCACAGTGACAGACCACATTTTTGACGGGATATTTCTTATGGTGCTTCTCATCAGGATAATTCAAAGTATGCCCACATTGCTCACTTTCTCCACAAGCTACAGATCCCTCCCTAATCACTTCACCCCACCCCTCCCAACCCTCCCCAACTACCAAACCATGCACTTCAGCAGCTAACCTCAGGTACAGGAGCAGAAATCTACACAGAAGAAGTCACTAGCTGGACTTGAGATACATGCCCTAAACCCAATTCCCTCCCCATTTCTTAAAGCCCAATTGTAAAAGGAAAAATGAGTGGTTTAACGATGACGAGTATAGGCTAAGGGCTACCACAAGTCAAGAGAACTGCTGAGTGCTGACAGGGGCAAGGGACATCCATCCCTGTCTCTGGCCTCCTGCCACACTCCCCATCTGGAGAGCCGTCCACAGGGCTCACTGGGTGGTGAAGGGCTGCTGCTGTTCAGCTTCTTAAAACCCTGGAGCACGGATAAAACGAACAAAAAAAGCCTCCAACAGCCTCCTGAGCTAGAGATCCTCAGAACAGCTCCCCAGGCAGAACTACCAACACTCCCCAACCTGCCTAAATTATCAATACAGTATCAGAGAGGGAAAAAACGACGTCAGCCCAACAGGTCTTCTACGGGTGCCACCAAGGAGTACTCTTGATGGAGCCACAGGGAATGGGACACCAAGAACCCTTTCTACTCTCTGAAATCACGACATCAGCTGCTTCTCCTGCTCCCTAAGGCTGTATGCTATGCCTTTTCTCCCCAAAGCTAATCCTGGAAAGGCAATTGAAGCAACACCCAAAGTGGGTAAAATGAGGAGTACAACCCCACAACTATTACAGCAACGGCCTGGAGTCACTACACAGATGCCTCCCCTCCCCGTCCCGAAAAGTACAGCTGCCACCCTGTGTCCTTGACAAAACACTAAGCACAACAATTTCCTGGTGCAAATTCTTCTGGGCACCTAAGCATGGTCAAACAGACTAGACACTGTAACAGATACTTAAAAGGAAACCAGGCATCAGACAAATCCCAATATAGAGAAACTCTAAAGTTCCCAAATTACCAACCAGGACTCCTCAAAACTGTCAAGGTCATCAAAAGAAAGAAAGTCTGAGGGGCCAGCCCGGTGGCACAAAGCGGTTAGGTGCGCACATTCCGCTTCAGGGGCCTGGGGTTCACCGGTTCGGATCCCAGGTGCGGACATGGCACCACTTGGCAGAAGCCATGATGTGGTAGGCATCCTACATATAAAGTAGAGGAAGATGGGCATGGACGTTAGCTCAGGGCCAGTCTTCCTCAGCAAAAAGAGGAGGATTGGTAGCAGTTAGCTCAGGGCTAACCTTCCTCAAAAAAAAAAGAAAGAAAGTCTAAGAAGCTGTCATATCTAAGTGGAGCCTAACAAGACACGACAACTAAATTTAACATGCTATTGTAAATGAGATTCTGGAACAGAAAATGGGCATTAGAGAAAAACTAAGGAAATCTAACTAGCATATGGACTTTATTTGATAATAACACATCAATATTTGTACACTAATGATACTAAATGTACCATACTCACGTAAGATGATAATAGGGCAAACTGAGAGGGGGGAGAGGGTAATGTGGGAACTCAGTACTATCTGCTCAATTTTACTGTAAATCTAAAGCTTTCTAAAAAGTATAGTCTCAATTTAAAAAGCCACATAAATACTTTTTACATGTTTCCTAATTCAATCATTTTATTTTCTTAGCAGCAAATCCCTCTGCTAACTTAAGCTATAAACCAAGTCTTGACCTCTTTCTGGTACTGCCTATGCCACCTTCCTAGACAGACCATCCCCAGAACTTCCATTTCACCAGAAAGCCCTATGACAAAATTTTCTTCTCTCCCCATTACCAAATGAGAATATAATGGAAAAGTCTAGATAATGCCAAAAGTATTACAAAGGATCCTTGCTTAAAAACCATCTGAGAGAGACATGATAATGAACTCCATTCAAAGCCACGACTGGAAGCATAGCAAAAAATCATCAGGACCAAACCAAATACATACTAGAACCCACTGTCTCCATGGAGAGCTTAATTGGACATGGCCACCAACACCAGACAGTAACTTCTTATGGCAATCTCCCAGACAGAGCCCTAGAGGGTAAGCTCCTTAAAAGCAGAAACCACTTCTCATTCTTCTGCATCTTCTCAAAGCACCCAATTCAGGGCTCTGTTGGTACAGAGAACCAAGCTAGAGGCCTTGCACCAGGCAGGACAGGGAGAAGACTCCACCTCCCGAGGACATGCAGCCACTCCCCCACCCCCGCCCCAGAGAGCTATCCAGGTCTGTGAAATCTGCAAGGCCCAAGCATCCAGCAGCAGGGACAGGGAAGCCAAGCCACGTGCTCAGGGGACCATATGGCTACAAACAGCACAGATCAGCTAAAACGCCACAGGGAAGGCAGGCAGGAAACTGGCAAGCCACGACAGGCACAAAAGTCTCAAGCAGGCTCAGCTAATCGCTGTGAAGTGAACATGCTTCTCTGCTAACCTGGAGAGACAAGGAGAACCTCCCTTGCATTTCCTTCCTTAAGAAGTGAAACTGCTTAAGCAGAGGATGAAAACCAGCCTCTCAATAGGCCACATGTATCAAGAGAATACATTGTTGAGTTGCATATTTCTCAGAAGTGAGATTCTTGGCCAATACTCTGATCTACAGCGTTACATCAGTTCCAGAAATCACCCAGAGGGCCCCAGAGGCACCCAGTTAAAGAGTTCATAGGTCACCTTTCACAGGCTTTTCAGGCTGTTTAACTGTTCCCTGTACAATTAATTCCTAGGAGACAGGGTGACTGCTGAAGAGAGAACCACTATTTGCTCAGGCCTGACAGTCACATGAGCCTCAGAGCAGAATCCTTCAGCGAAAACTTGTAGGATTGTCAGATTATGTTCACGAAGGCCCAGGGCACCTTAGGACCTTTTTAGGTTTCCTTGAAAAAGTAGTTTGGCATTAATAGACATTTTAAATCAGGTAAAACGACTATAAAACTGCAGTTGGGTTCCAGGTTATGAAAGAAAAGGACAGATCATTTTTTCCTTTTACATTTAACACTGATATCCCGTGTTCTAGAACAGGGGTTGGCAAACCACGGCTCAAGGGCCATTCAGCCCACTACCTACTGTTGTAAATAAAGTTTTACTAGAACACAGCCATGCCCATTCATTTACATATTAACTATAGCTGTTTTCTTGCTAAGGTAGCAGGTTGAGTAGTTCTAACAGAGATGATACAGCCCCTAAAGCCTAAACTATTTACTCTAAGAAAAAGTTGGTCAACCTCTGGTCCATAACATGTTAGACAACGAACACACATAGGGATATATACTGGTTAACATTTCTGGACAGCTACTTGGTAAATATGCTCCAAAATATTCCCAAGGAAATAACTACCATATACATAGAAATTCAATCCATTTTCTAAATAATGGAAAAATTATAAACTACATGAATATCGACCTATTAGGGACTGGTTAAATAAATTATGGTGCAGCCTTACAATGGAACATTATGAACAAAAATTTACTTTGGTTCTCTCTCTAAATACCTCTAAACAAAAATAAAGGAATCTTTTTTTTGACATAAGCCCAAAATGACGAAGATAACAGAACAGAAGAATATAGCAACAAACCTTTGGAAACTGGAAAGCAGAAGGATGAGCGGTAACTGATTGCACAGACTCACAAAAGCTAAATGCTGAGCTAGTGGTGAGAAAACCCAGTAACCAACCTGACTCACACTGCAGACTTCCCCCACCTACCAAGACTAAAAACTGTCAAGTCAGGAGTCTCAAGTGGGGATGAAAACGAGGCCAAAAACTAGGACTGCTTTAAAACCTATGTAAGAAGCACCTGGATTTCAAGATGTAGACCGAAAATCCCATAAATAAGTTCATTGCTTCTCACTCAGCGTTCAACACTCCATTCTTAAATAACAGAATCAAGGATCACCGTATATCTGAGAAAAGCCTCTAATAAGAAAAATAAGGGACCAAAATAAACAAAGAGAATTAAAAATAACTTGGAGAATACAGACTATGCAGGCAGAAGAAAATTTTCAAAAAATTATAATTCCTCAGAGCACTAATAAATGACATTCATCTCTGAAATAAGTATTAGATGTTATTTATTTGTTTTGGTGAGGAAGATTGTCCCTGAGCTAACATGTGTGCCAATCTTTCTCTATTTTTTGTATGTGGCATGACGCTACAGCACAGCTTGACAAGGAGTGAGCAGGTCCACACCCAGGATCTGAACCCACGAACCCCAGGCCACCGAAGGGGAGCACTCAAACTCAACCACTACACCACCAGGCTGGCCCCTAGATGTTAATTTCTAATAGTAATAAGAAACATTCAGAGAACAAAAAAAGGTTAGAAATTAAAATATAGTATCATAAATGAAATACTCAGTAGAAGGGCTAAAAGATAAACATGAAGAAATCTAGGAAGAACAAAAGACAGAGATAGAAAATAAAGGAAAAAAATCAGGAGATCATTCCATGAAGTCAAACATCCAAATACCAGAAGTTGTAGAAAACAGAGAGCAGAGAAACAAGATGGAAATCAACAAAAAAATGGCTTAAGTTCCCAGACATACAGGACTGAAAATTAAAGCATAACATGCTTATGTACGGATGAAGAAAGTGCATCACTGTGAAATTTCAGGATGAAAAAAGAATTTGCTAAGAGCTTGCAGGAAGAAAAAAAAGCCATATAAGGATAAGGAATCAAAATGGTTTCAGACCTCTAAGAAACAACAAAAAAATCTCTAAGAGCTAAATGACAGTGGAGCAATGCCTTCACAATTCTGAAGGAAAATAAGCTCTAACATAAAATTCTATACCCAACTAAACTATCAATCAAGTGTCATTATAGAATAGACATGACAGGTCTCAAAAAATTTACCCACCAAGCACTCTTTTCCCAAGAAGCTAGAGAATGTGTGCCACCAAAATAAAGTAGTAAATCACAAAGAAGAGGCCATGGGATCCAGCAAATATAGTTCCAACCCAGAAGTAAGGCAAAGGAAACCCCAGGATAATGGTGAAGAAATCCAAAGATGACAGCTCTTTAACAGGGAAAAAGAAGAACTAGGCCAGATTGGCACAGGTCACAAGGCTCCTGAAAAGCATTGTTGAAAAAGACACAATTAACAGACTGAATCAATGTGCTGAGAAGAGATTTTGACAGGTAGAGTCTAAAGTTGAAATAATAAGTATGTAAAACCATAAACCTAAATTTAAAAAATTTTAACTCCAGGGAAAACAAAAAATTCTGCAGGAAATGAGAAGTAGTCATATCATGCTATATGGCTCAGTGGTGATTAGCATTTACAAAGTAAACAGTGAATATTAATTGAACCAAAATTATTATGTAGTCATATTGGAAGGACTGGGGAAAAGTACATGCACACCCACATGAGTATGTGGGTGTGCATGAGTGAAAAAACTAAATCCTCATCTTCCATGGTGTGAAGGAAAGGGGTTATGCCTGAAACTGAAAGATTAAGAAAGCAATATAAACATTTTATTTAGAGATATGGATCAGAGAAGAGTTGAAAATGGCTGCCTCCATGGAGAGAAAATGGACTCGTACATGTCATAAAAGCCCATAGAGTTCTTTAAGTTTTTATATATTAAAAAATAAAAACTTACAAACTTAAAAATTATACACAAAAAAATACAGATCAGGGCCAGCCCAGCGGCATAATGGTTAAGTTTGTGCGCTCCGCTTCACTGGTCCAGGGTTCGCGGATTCAGATCCCAGGCACAGACCTAGCCATGCTGTGGCGGCATGCCACATAAAATAGAGGATGACTGGCAACAGTTGTTAGCTCAGCACCAATCTTCCTCACAAAACAACAACAATAACAAATAGCAGATCAGTACCACTGAAAAGTAGCTGCCAGTCTACAATGAGATAAGGAACTTGTACCAGAACATAAATCAACTACATCACTAAGAACACTGCCGACATTTTTTCTGTAGCAAGGTTTTCTCGATGCAAGAAGTAATGTCTCAATTTACATTCTGCCTCAAGCTCCTTAATCATATCAAGGCATTGTGAGCAGGACTAGTACAGATCAAGGGTCAGCAAACTTTTCTGTAAAGGGCCAGATAGCAAGTATTTTAGGCTTTGCAGGCCATATGGTCTCTGTCACAACTACTCACCTCTGGCACTATACTGAGAACAACTATAGAACAATTTGTAAATGAACAGATGTGGCTATTTCCAATTTATTCACGACACTGAAATCTGAATTTCATATAATTTTCACGTGCCACAAAACATTTTTTTCTACGTAAAATCCGTTCTTAGCTCACAGGCCAGACCAAAACAAGTGGTGGGTCAGACTTCACCCACAGGCCACAGGTTGCCATCCCCTGGGATAGACAGTATGATCAATTTTGTTTCTAAAAAAAAAAAAAAAGCAGTGTCACAGTAGTTTTATGTAGTATAAGTTTTCCCTTATCCTGTTTTTTTCTTGTTTTAAAAACAAATAAAAAGAATGCTGAAGAATTTCAAAAACTCAAGAAGCTTTAAAACCATTTATCTATCTGCAAATACATTCTTCTCTACTGTCTAAGCAGGCCTATATCCACATGACCTAAATTTATGTTTAAGATTCTACGGGAGACTGGTTATTCCTCATAATCCTCAATCAGATGATTTCTAGAGGCAATCTCTTCTATTCTGGCATTGTAATAAATAAAACTTCATTATAATGAAAAAAGCCTCACTTTGTTTTAAAACAAAAAAAGCAAAATACAAAACAGATCCTGGGATCCTGCAGTTTTAAAAATGGAGGAAACATTCTCACAGCCAGCTCTCCCTTTTCTAGCTACCAATAAAGTCATGTTTAATATAAATGCAAAGTCACTAAGTCATCCAGACTTTGGATTTCTTTCTTCAGCAATGCCTTAGTTCCCCAACAAAGGCCCAAAACCCTTAAAAATTTTCTACGTTTTTCTATAAACTCAGTTTCAACTGACGAAGGGCTGTTAGGAACAGTACAGGGTAGGGGGACCCGCCCAAGCCTCATTGACATCACTAATATCACAGACCTGCGAAGTGATGACAGTGAAAATGGAAGGCCTGCCTCCCTTGCTTGAGCAAGTGACCATCCTTTCATTGTGTAGCTACAGTCTTATAACACAGAACAGATTACAGGGAACACAAGCACCATAACCATAACCAAGTGAGTTTCAAGTAGGTGGAGCAGCCATGACTAGGTTTCCAAGCTAGTATGCTCCTCACACAGAAAGGAAGCAGAGGTCTGCTCTGTCGGTGTCAAGGCTTTACAATGCGTAGGGGAGCAACCCACCAAGGTACTCCCACTCATGTCCACTAAAAGGCATGATTATGACCAACCTGACAGCTGCTTGGAGTCCAGCTATTCAAAGAGGGAAAGAGGTTATTTGAGCACTCTGCGACCTATTGCTTTGGGCATTATAAAAAAGAAACTGAAGAAGAAATTCAGCCAATTCCTCAGAGACTTTGGTAAAATTTTACCATTCTAAGATAAACCATTCCAGGATTTCTCAGGCTGACAGTGCCACCTAGTGGCTTTCCATCCTAAACTCACGGTTACCCGGCATTGGGACAGCCACCTCTCAGTCCAAGAATATGGACATTTAACCACTTTTAATCCATAAAGACAAAGCTTCCAGGACCTCTTGCCAAAAGTAAAACTGGGTTGGAAAAATATTACAGCATTTTGGGAAAGTGAGGAGAACGGGCCTATCACTTAAGGTACCAAACCTTGCAATTAAGAAAAAACCCTTTTACAGCACTGCTGATATAACTGAGGCATCTACTCAGAAGCTCAAGTTCCCCTCAAAGAAATCCATCCCGGGACACATCAGTGGAAGAGAACGCTCAGAAAAAAAGTCACATTAGAAAAATTTCAAAACCACAAGAGCTCCAAAACCAAAAAAAAAGAAACTTGAGGTCATGTATACTTGGGCATAGGAAGTCTAAGAGAACGCCATGTGCTAAGCAGACAGAAAGAACCCCTAAAATACGAGCTATTTCAAGTTGGCAATGTCCACAACTTTAACCTATGAACTTCTAATGAAGTTATGTAAATTTACGGCCAGAAATTTAAGAGTTCTTGTGCTTTCTAAGTCCCCCACAATAAACACACACATGAATGCAAGCGTGCTTGCACATGCACACACCACTGGCTTGCCTTAAGATAATCAAGAGCTGAAGCATTTCCGTTTGTTCAAATCTTTGTATTGTCACTAGCCTGACAGTATCTACTATGCATCTCAAGATGCTGAGAATGACTCACCTTGGCAACAAATTGCTTGTCCTTTTGGTCCAAATTAGCCGTGGGAGCCACATAATCTCTCCATATTCTCAGCCTGCGTTCCTTGGCAAACCTGGCAAGAAAGCAAGGATGAAAATCATTCAGACTAGGTCGGCAAATGAAATCCACCATCACCATGGGAGCAAACAGTCCAGAATCCTACCCTACCTCACAGACAAGGCACCTAGGAGAAAAGCCACCAGTCAAATCAGAACAAAGCGTGACGGCCACAAGAAAAACTATATAGCAACTGGAAGTATCCAAGATGAATATATACCATAAACCCATGGCTGGCAGACCGGGGTCTAGGTGTGCAGTTTTTCAAGCCTGGACAGTACAAGTCCACCTTCATAACTGGCTCTTTGGCTTACCCAGTATCTCGTGAGTGACTACTACACGCTAGGCACTAGAATGATAAACCCAGATCAACTGCTCTCTTACGTGAGAAGAACACACATCTACAAACAAATACATATATTTTTTAAAGCACAGGTCTGCTCAATTTCAATTTGAATCATAAAAAGTATTAGCTACCAAAATCCTATGTGGAAAACAACAACAAAAGTATCACTACAGTGCACCTAAAGAGTAAAATAAACAAAAATCCAAAAGAATTTCACCGAGAGTTTAAAAAATCATATTGACAGAAATTTGTTTAAAGTGCTAAGCCCAACAGACTTTTTTTTTGAGTCAGGCTAAGAGTGGGAAATGGAATATGTGCAGAGATTAAAAATAAAATAAAATCAATGAACAGCTGTCTTAAGAGTATTTACAAATAAATGGATATATGCGCAGGGGAAAGGAACTATTATTTCTGAAACCAGTAATGCAATCTTCTTTTAAACATAGCACTAAAATGAGAAAAAGACAAAGCAGCATGTAGTAGTTGTAAAATACATAAAATAATTCGATAGAGATTCACCAACACTGCAAGCTTAAATACAGCATGTAAAACAGCAGGCAAGTAATCACATATCAAAATATGACTTGCATTCCTTAGTCTAAACCTGTTTTTTTTAATGATGAGCACTCTTAAAAATCCATAAAATCTCCTACAGATGTTATAAAGCATGTCGATACTACTGTCATTGTATTTACTTTCTTCAAAGAGAGGCAGGCATTTTCAGAACACAAAAAGAATTATCAACCAAAATAATAATTTAGAATAACGGACTTAAAGGATTTTCTGAACAAGGAAAAAAAAAAATTGAGCATCACAGAATAATCAGAGGTATTTAGAACATAGTACTTGATAAAAGTACTATATCTTTTGAATTTAACTGTAGAACATAAAGACTAAAAAATTTTCACACATTTTTTAAATTGTTCTACCTTTGTCAGACATGCCATTCAACTGGCCCAAATTAAAATCTACTTTTATAAAAAGTTGCAAATGTTTCTGCTTATAGGTACAGAAGGATATAAAAGACCTAAGAAAAGGGACGGCGACTATAGTCATTCAATTCATGTTCTTACACATCTTTTTGCTGTACATCTCAAAGGCAAAAAAAGTGAAGTTATTAAGAGCATTACAATTTTATGATTCTGAAATAAGCCATACAGCAAGCCTCAAGAGTGGAACATTGTCATCAGTGGTCAGCAGTCTTCTGTTTAAATGTATCCTGGGAAGTGGTGGCTGGGACTTTCCTCAATATCATCTCTATTCATCTACTTTGGCTACCTGCTTCATTTTCTTCCATCCACGCCATCAAGTAAAAGAATTCAGCTACACCTGGAAAAACTGGACCTTGACACTTGCAACAGACACCATCTTTGGAATGCTCACTATCGTTTTTCTGGAAATAAGTTATTTCTACAACTGCTTTTAACCCTGAGGCACCTAGCTAAAAACATGACAACAGCATCTCACGGTTGCATTAGCATTTATAATTAAAACATACTTCTAAATAAATTAGGGCATTCGGTCTCACCATAACATTGAATGGTCCTGTTGTAGGACTCATAGCCTCTATCTTTCCATCATACCCCTGGCTTCACACTGTCTGTTTGGGAATAGCTGCTAAGCAATTTCACCCTTCCCAAATGAGCCTCAAGTTTATTTCATTCCAAACGCCTAAAACTTGGAATTCAAGTGAAGGGCTTGGGGAAAAACTGACCTGAAAACATTAAAAAAGCAAATCAAGTTCAGAAAAATGCCTGAGTGAAAACCTAGACCCTTACTATCCAGCACTGAATTAGACTGCACCTACACACTTAAGTAAGCCACTGCTCTATGAGATCCGAGCTTCTTTTGGAATCTCCCTAATCCTTTACTGAAATAAAAGAGACACTGACAGATGGGTGAGAGAAGATCATTAGGTTTCCTCCCCTACAGATCCTTAACAAGATCCTTGGCTGGAAGGCTTCCCTGGCAGACCTTACCTCTCAGCCGCCCTCAGCTTTTCTGCACCCCGAGTGTAAACTGCAATCGACCAATCCACACAGCGTGCAAAACCTTCCTTCAGGAGGAGCTCTGTGATGTTGCCATTCTGAAAAACAAAGCACATGAGCAAGCAGGCACAGATTAGATTCGAATGCAAGAGAACCCAATTCTCTAGACTTCTGACACAATTAATGTAGCCACAATCTATTCTGCAATTCATTAAAAAAAAAAAAAAAAGGAAGTAGAGCTGTTTTTCTCATTAAGAAACCAGCCCTAAGATGGGAGATGCCATTCTGCAACTCCTCTCAGCAGCCTTGGCTTCATATCCCCACAACGCCCAGCACAGTAACTCTCACTTAACAGGAGTAGGATAAATGTTAATGGCATTGAATGGAATTGACATTTCAATAGCTCTTCTTGTGGGCAGAGGAGGATGTTAATCTTTAGTAGAGATTACACCTTATTATTTCCTTCCCTAAGATCAGCATTTACTCTCCTTTTCACAAGGGGAAAGCTAAAGAACGGACTGAGTAAGGGAATAACTTAAGCTACATTTGCCCAGCGAATTACAATTCACATCCTACTGTGACACAGAGCCATCTGGCAGGGCCCGGGCAGACAGCTAGCACTCCAGAAGAAACAGACATGACCTTGGCACATTCCAAACCAAGCCTCCCAGCCTTCCACAACTGCCATCATGAAAGAATTCTCTAGTCAAACAATAAGTAACAATAGTTGACTCTGAATTGGATATAGACTACTAAAATGAAAACCCACTTAAACTTGTGTTACAAAACAAAGTGATTTCCTGTGCAAGAATAACCCACTTACCAAAGTGTACAGTAGGATAAAACTCCCAATAGTCAGAACTAGAAGAATATACAGAACCTATTTCCTGCTCAAAAGCAGAGTTAGGAGGTTATGGTCTAGAGTACACAAAACAATTTTTCCATAGAAAGGCTTCCTCGTCATAGTTCTACCAATACTCAAAATAAGACCTACACACAAACCTCACCAATTCTATTCAGCAAGTTTCAGCACCACTTCTAATCGATGTGGCAACCTCCCACCTCTCCTATTTGCAAGCTCAAGGACTAACGCTTGGGAAAATGAGTGACAGAGATCCTCCTCCCCTCATAAACCCAATAACATTTGAGGTTAACTTTCTAAAAGTGAGAAGTTGCACAGACTTGTCCAATTCTATCAGGTAAGTGATATCTCCCTAGAAACTGCCTCAAAAGTCAGCAGATAATCCTGCCAAGATGTTTAAATACTTCTGGAATACAGAGAAAAAGCAAATTGTAGCTCAATGAGCACCAAACGCACCCCTAACCCCACGCAGACCAGTCTGCACAGGGACACTCACTGGATGAAGGATGGTACCCAGAATGTTCTGGTTGTGGCAGCTCTCCAGAATGATCTGAACATCTCTCTGAAGCAGTCGAGATTCCGTGAAAAATTTGGCTTCTGCGGCAAACGGCTCTGGTGTTTCACTGCCATCTGCTTCCCGTCGAAAAGTTGGGCACTGAAGCATAAGTGAGACAGGTGGGTAATGCAGCCTAACTGGGAGCGCCAGGCGCTCGCACACCACACTGAACAGTCCAAACCCACGAACGCAAAGCTAAGCGAGAGAAGGTCTCAAATCAGGGCTTCTAACTCTTTTTAAAACATACTGGTAAAAGGGGACTGGATATAGCATCATCTCAGAGTTCTTGGTAAGGCAAATAAAACTCATGTTATCATGGAAAAAATCTTTTTAATTACAGTTGAAAATGACCCCTTGCCAAGAAAAGATTCACCAGCCCCTACCTTTAAATCCCTTACATTTTTTAAAATCAAAATGGGTATTTTACATTAAGACAAGCCATTCTCAGCAAATTTCAGAGCCTCCTGACTCTCCTTTCCAGATTTCAACAATCTCTCCACACAGCCCACTCCAAACAGACCCTGAGTACTTAAAAATTTTTTTTTAAAAATCTTATTGATCTAATTAAACTTTGCTGTGGGACTATTCAAAAGTATAAAGCACTCGAGTCAACGTTAAGGGCCCATACGAGGAAGAAACAGTAGATCTGAAGTCCCCAAGTAGAAGAATCTACCTGTCACTGAACACGTCCACAACCCTACAGCCACCCCACAGCCCAGCCTATGGTCTGACCTTGATCCCGGACAGCATGACTGTGACCAGGTAGTAATCTGGGAGGAGCAGGGCCCTGACCACACTGCCGTCCCGCACGTGCTCGATGATCGCTGTGGGACAGAATAAACAGCTTAAGTCATTAGCAAAAGTTGTGCCAGGGATAAACAATGGCCAATCAAACATTTAACACAGTTAATACAACTACATTTAACACACTTCCTCTCGCCAAGCGTTCACACAACAGATTCTTCCTCAAACTATTCCTGGGGAATATAGATCAGACCGGCTTCTATGTCTTCTAAACTTCCTGGGACCTCGTGGCTCACACTTCAGCTTGGTTGTCCATCAATTAGGTTGCTCACCTGAATACCAGGTGCCCAGCAAAAAAATAAATAATAACAATTCAAGATTAGTAATAAATTTTATTGAAGCTGTAGTTAACAAGGTCGCAAAGTTGGTCCAGCAACTATATTGCATGTGTATGTGTGTATGCGTGTGTATGTGTGTGTTTAGATGTATACAGATTATACATTTATACCTTGACATTTCGGGGATGGCATTTAAGTAGCCCCAACATACAACAAGATCCCCAACATACAAAAATATCAGCAATTTACTACCTGTACCAGCAAAGGACTAACCTCCACAAAATACATCTGATGTAACCTATGTGAAGTGGATTCAAGTTCCCTTCCAAAATACCATGGTACTGTTTTACCCTTAACAATTTCCTTTGGATACTAAATAAGTAAAATAGGTTTTATAAACCTCAAGAAGTTCTAGAGCAAATAGAAAGAAATCACCCCAAATCATGTCTGTCTTTTCCCGCCAGCCTCACCATTGACAGGCTTCTGATGGTGTGAGTCCACAAAGTGCCTTGGGTTCTCGATGGTATACTTGAGGTCCCGGACCGTATGTGAACCATTCCCCTCACTCCACATCCCTTTCTTAGCTGCCTTCGCTTGTTCCTCACATTCCGAGAGCCGGTTCTGCTCAGGACTGGGATGTGAAAAACAAACGTGTGGTTAGTGAGTTCACAACAGAAATATCAGGCTCTTTGACTCTGGGTTTCTTCAGCATCTTCTCTTCTTAAAGAGAGGAAAGCATTTGTTTCAGATCTATGGCTTCAGACCCAAGCCTACACCCAGAAAAACACCCTAAGTGCAATTTCCGGATTCCAGACTTGTTCCCTCAAACAACAGACTCAATCGTAAGAGCATTTAATGAGAAGATCCAAAGAACACACATCTCGGTACTACCCCCATCAGTGATTACAAGAGAACAAATTGGTGGCTCAGAGGGAAGCCGTTCCAGGGGGTACAGCTTCATTTAAGCATCCCAGATTCAGGAACTGGAATACAGGCAGAGCTCAGTGGGACACAGCACAGGAAAAGTGACTAAGAACCACCCTTATTCCCCGTCATCTACACAACAGGGCTGGGGAATGCAGAACAAATACTGTTATTACAGACATCACCCCAAAACTACTTACACAGTCAATAAGACCAGTTAAGCAAAAGCAGTTTGAAAATGAAAGACTCCTCCTTCCTTAGGCAGGAAACCAAACTATATACGAGAACAGCCAGAAAGTCAGTAGATAGACCAAAAAGCAAAACCAGAAATGGCTCTGTGCTCGCGCTCTCTCTCACATATCTGAGCTAAAGTGAACAGTGAGCTGCAAGGCCTTTGCACAATCTCAATACCTGGCTCCATCAATGACTGTGTGCATAAAGTGAATCTCCCACAGCCATCAGTAGGGATTGCTGAGCAGGGATCCCTGACCTACAATTTCTCAAACCAGAAGTTTTCAGTACTGTTCTTCCCCTACGCCGCCAAAAAAAAATCACATCCTCAAGGATCCAAAATTGCCCAAGAATTCAATGAAAAAATGTAGCTTAAGAGAGACGCAAACATAAAAACTCAGAAAAGGAGATTTAAGTCAAGACAACTTTGGAGAAAAAAGGATTGGGACTCCAGGGGAAATTTTTTTGTTGAGATGGAAAAATATTGCTGTGGGCTTTTTAAAAAGTTTTCATTCTGGTTGCAAACTGGATTCCCAAAAAACACTGCAACGATAATCATGCCAACAATTGTTGTCCTTCAGATACAACTTTGGCATGCTTCCAAAAACACCACCTAAGACAAATGTCTTTATTCAACAAATTCCCACATGCTCACACTCCAATTATAGGCTCCAGCAAATGTCTCTGCAGTCAGAAAGGATCACAGACGTGTATCGTGAGTGACTTGGCCCCGAAGTCCATGAAGGCAGGAAGAATGCAAAAAGTGGATTTTTGCCTTTGCTCATCCCCATCATTGGTACAGTTCAAATATTTATCTAAAGCCTTTTCTAAGGCTACAAGAGTCATATAATATAGCAAGGACTTAATGATTTAAACAGCATCTTTAACCTCCAAATTACTGATGTAGCATTACCACTTTTTAGAGACTAAAGTGTTAATTAAAGCCAGCTGCAATCCATCCTACTGAGAGTCAACGCTGGTGAACTTGTACATGAGACACATACTATAAAGCTTGCAGACCTAACACTCACTTCTGGATAAGTTCACACTACCATTAGCTAAACAAATATATTTTTACCTACTTCTTAAGTATCTGCAGATCCATAGACCAAAACAGACATAAAAGGCTTTGGAGAGAGAAATTTCCTCTGACTTCAAAACAGAACCATTGAGCCCTTGTCAGTTTCCCTAGATTCAAAGCAGCGGATTTTGCTTTGAATTCTATTTGTTCACTTCACTTCATCTTTCACTGTAATTATTCCCTGCACATGATACATCATATATCTATTTGTTTATTTGTTTGTTGTCTGTCTCCTCATTAAAATATTAACAGAAGCTAAGTCTGTTCACTGCTGTGTTCTCAGTGCCTAGAACGTAGCCTGGCACATAATAAGCACTCAAGAAATTGTCTGGGATGGACGGATGAACACTGGGGAGCTGAATGTCTATGATGTAAGACACAGCCTGTTGACTCTTATGAATATGAAGAATACAACTGCCTTGACTCAAAGCCTGTTTTTAAAGGAGTTACACACGTCAAATGCCACTAATGGATGCTGAGTGACCTCTTGGCTTGGAATAATCCACACCTCAGCAGGAATATCCTAAAAGCCATGAGAGCACCAGAAATTACCCATTTTATGTCAGGGGGCAGGAATGAAAATGGAGCAAAGCCACTGCAGAGTTGACTACCCAACCTCCCACAGTGGAAGGGAAGGAAGTCAGAGGGTCAGAAGAGAAATGAATACTTACTTATTAGCTCTCATGCCTTCTCTCCGGGTGGCCAAGCCCTCTGCAACCAGAGACTCTGCAATGTTTTCCCCATTGGTATCTGAGGAGGAATAAAGGGAATTAAACCACAAGATTCAAATCTGCCTCCAACAGCAGTAGAGCTCAAATGGGACCACTCTCACTCTTAGCTCATCAAGGAGAATGATGTTGCCAGAAAATTGGACAAGGCAGCAATGTAGTGCTGGTTTTTCAGAAAAATCTCTTCTCCCAAAATGTCTAGTCTGTAAGACCCAAAGGCCTATAAATCTTCTTCTCAAGACTTTGTTTCTAATTTTCTTGTATGTTTCCCAGGCCAAAGGCAATCTCAGGAATGAAGGAGACTGACAAGAAAGCTGGACACGTGAGGCAGCCCAGGAGAGCATAAGAACGCTGACTTACGGAGTAGACCGCAGGGGCTGAATGCAAAATCTGCCACTTCCCAGCTTCAACAAGGTCTCTCAGCCTCTTAATTTACTCATCCATAAAACGGGAAGAGTCCTTGTCTACGTGGGTTCTTCTGAGAATCAAACAATAATGTCTACACCGCCAAGCAGTGCCAAGCACATAGCAGGAATTAAAAACTGGACAAATCAAAAGTTAGTCCCCACGCCCTGTATAATCAGACAGACAGATTCATTCAGGATTGTCTATCACATCTAACATCAGAAAGTCCAGTTCCTCTCAGGATGCCCTATTCTCTGCTCCAGCAGGACACACTATAACATCTGACAGACTTTCTCCTGCTCTCACAGAGACACAGGGGGTGGTGTCTAAGTTTCTAACCCATCACACAGCAGCCTTCAGAGCAGGAAAGAAAAATGAAGTTAAACATAAAACCCAACCTGATTAGATTCCACCTGGGCACTTGAAACATTAATTGCATTGCCACGCTATTGAAAAAGCTGTTAGGCTCTGTGTATTCTCTTAAATCTCTGCTTGTCAGACAAAACGATAAAGGAACACATCTATGAGGGAATTGCCACATAAAAAATCTTTAATATGGCAAAGAACAAGCTCCTAGATAAACTGAAATGCAGCAGTCTAGCTGATAGGTAATGTCAGCAGAGAAGAAAATTCTGTAAGATTTATATTCAGTACATTATACATTGACTTTAGCAAGCAATAACAAGTATACACACCACCTCCAAACCCAACCTAAATGTCCTGCCATTAGCATTGCCCAAATGTCTGCAGAAGCAAATTGCAAGGCTCTTTTCAAAACAAAGAATGTTGAGATGAATGATATTTATACAAAGAACGCTCAGGTTCTGAGGCTCAGCATGGATCACAAGGACCTTTCCACCGAGGTTACTGCTGGGGCCAGACACAGGCACACACAGCTACCTGACATTAGCAAATATTACACTGGTTCTTTCAAAGCAACAGGAATCCCAAAGACTGGAAAGTCAAAAGGGAGGATTCAACAGTTAAAGGAAAAGTTGAATAGTAAGACGCCAAGAGATCAGGGGGTGGAGAGACTGAAGCCCAGGTATAAACCAGGTAAGTGGCCATAAAACCAGCTAATCAACAGCACAGTCAGTTTCCTGGCACACAGCACTCTAAAATGGCTGCTGGCTGGTCCACTTCTAAAAAGTGAGTTCGCCTTGCTCCAAAAGGGAGAAAAATACATTTCTCTGAGCCGAACTCCCAAAGGATGCAATAAAAATGTGGTGGATAGACTATTGAAACAGGGAATTCGTAGGCCAAGGAGCTGATTCTTGCTTTTTACTTATCAAGTTATGAATTCGATCAAGTCACAATTAGGGATAATATTCAGAGGAGGTAGGTGACTATATTTTCTCCAAAAGTCAGAAGACTACTTTTTTTTTTTTAATAAGTTCTGGGTTAACCACAAATTCTCAAATTCTACAATTCTCCCCACCATAAAAAAAGTAGGTGGCCAAGAAATAGGATAAATATGTGGATACCAATTAACTATCTAAGCTATTGTTTCCTTTAATTGGAATTGGCATTGAGATTTAGTGAAAATATTAAAACTTTAAGTCATTTAAATCTTTAAAATTGAAAGATGTAGATAATTTCAATCATTCTTTCAGTACATATTTATTGATCACCTCCTCCTATGTGTCAGGTTTTACTCTAAACACTAATATGTTAACATGCTAAATTAAATCCAATTTGTAATGAGTCAGTTTAAGAAACAACGGTTTTAAAAACAAATAATTTTAAACATCAGCTTCTCTTAACATAAATAATTTTGGCCACTTTAGTGGGAGACCAAATTTATTTAAATTAACTCTTAGAGGTGGTCTCCTTATAGAGGTATCTGCACCTGAAATTTTCTGCAGTCCAGTGGGGTCTCTTACATGGTAACAGAGGACTGACCAGCTGTTACAGAGTTGAGATTTTTTAGGTAATGAAATCCTTGAACAAATTCATTTTGAAGACAGTGCACTTCTATCTGTTTTACATTCTTTCTAACCAGTAACCATTCAACAATAATGCTTAAGTGTTTTACTTCCTACTATATTATTTGAATTTTGGATACAAAGCAAATTTGTTTCTCTTTTTGAAAAGATTCCATATATTTCTAAATTTCCCATTCAATCAAGAAGCAGAGAGCCATTTGGCTAGGAAGATGAAAAAGGTGTTTCTCCACTCGGTAAACTGGACAAGACATCTCCAAAGTCATCCCCAACTCACTTTTCTAAGACTTCTAAAATTAAAATCAGAATTCTAAGAGTATGTTGTTAGCCTTGCCATATACCCTGCTGGCTTACTTCCACTTACTGACTACCCAAGTCAAATAGATTATCTAAACCTGCTCAGCTGGAAGGTTATTTTATTAAAGAATTGCAGGAAACTTTTAAAAAAATCTGCTCCCAAAATAATTCCAGATGAACACAACTGTTCATGTTCACCTGGCTGCTTTACAGAGAACATTCTACCAATTCTTTCAATGTCCTATTTCTGTTTAAACTCCATTCCATAATCTTACTCTCCCTCCACCTAATCCAAAAAGGATCAGAACACCTAATATCCCACAAGGGCTCTGGCCCAGCTAAACAACAGGCACATGTGCACACACAAATATATTTACTGAGTACATGCTGAGCCAGAGCTAGGGGCTTTGCATATACTATCTCTTTAAACTTTCTCAATAACTTACAAATGAAGAAAATAGGGTTTAGAAAGGTTAAGTTAAGGGTTAAGTAAGGGTACACGGTAGGAGAGCCAGGATTCTAACCCACATATACACAACTCCAAAGCCCGTGTTCTTTCCATTCCATTACAAAACATACGGCTTGCAAACAACTACAAGCTCTAAACAAATCTTCCTTTCCTAAAGAGAGTCCCCAGGAGGAGAAGAAAACCACAAGATAGATAGAGGAAAGAGAATATGCAATAGGAAATCTATAGGAATTCAATTAGCACTATGACCTGGAAGCATCAAGCCATTGAGTTCCACAGGCTGATGGCCTAAATACAGGGAAGAATGCTATGCTGTACTACAACCTAAGCCAGGCCAGGAAAGCAGACACAGGAATAATCAAGGAGCAGAAATATCGGGGGGCCCCTCTGCACTCATGTGCCATGAACCCCAGTACTCGAAGCACTTCCAATTACACCTACAGCCAACTGTCCTGGAGCTACCTTCTCAGAATTCACAGTGGCCTTCCACCAGATGTAATCTGATCTTTGGAAAAACTTTAGACTCGGAGAGAACTAAGTACTTTCCTCCTTGCTACTTACCTTTCCCAAGGTAGATCATGCCATACTCTCGCCCCTGGGGAGTTTTGTTTTCTATCGTGAAACAGACTTCCTTCCCAATCAGCTTCTTCCGAAGGAACTCTCGAGCAGGAAATGCCCAGGGCTGAAAGACAAAACAAACGTGTCACATGAGACCTGCCTAGTTCCCGACCACAATCAGTGTTCAAGCAACTTCATTCCTTCAAGAACCTGGCCCTGCACTAGACCCCCGAGGAGAATATAAAAAGGAAATGCACACAATGCAGATCGCACACTTAGGGTCTCGTAAAAAAGGAAGGTCTAGCATTATTTTAACTAGCACAGGCCCTAAAAGGAGGCCTCATAGTTTCCCAGACACTGGCACTAGTACTTTTCCCCCCATCACTCTCTATTCAGAGCTATAGCTTACTTCGTGAATAATAATTGCCAATAGTTTTATAGCACTTACCTGTGCCAGCCACCACTCCAAATGCTTTAGTTTTATCAACCCACTCCTGAATGGGAAGTCTAGGCTCCAGGAACTCACCTAGCCAAAGGGAAGTCATAAATAACAACTACCACTTCCGTCTGTTCACCTCCTTCCAGTTTATAAAGCACTTTCACTGACTGTTAAACTAGCCTGAAACGAGTTCAAGGCACTGCCTAAGCAGGGACAAGGTTCTAGTACTTTTATTTCAGGGTGAGCCCCCTGCTCAAGGAAGAGCCTTGTTCATGGCAATTCTCCCATCTTTTTTTTTTTGAGGAAGAGTAGCCCTGAGCTAACATCTGCTGCCAATCCTCCTCTTTTTTGCTGAGGAAGACTGGCCCCAAGCTAACATCTGTGCCCATCTTCCTCTACTTTATATGTGGGACGCCTACCACAGCATGGCTTGATAAGCAGTGAGTAGGTCCGCACCCAGGATCTGAACCAGCAAACCCCAGGCCACTGAAGCGGAACGTGCAAACTTAACCACTGCACCACTAGGCCGGCCCCCTCTCCCACCTTTTTTAGGGACAGCAGAGTTCAGAAGGGCAAGAACTATTCTTCCCAAGACATTTCTTATTCTACTGCTCTAGACTGAAGCTGCACCAGTGGGATCCTTTCCAGGTCCCAGAATCTAAGGGAAGACACCAATAACAGGCCCTGGTAAGGGATCACCTTGACAATGGTGGTTCTTCTCTCTCATCCATTCAAGACCCTGACACCAGGGGGGAGCCCACACATCCACACAATGGGAAGTAGAGCTCCATGTGATTCCCAGATACTATGCACCGGGATGGTTTTGCCCCATCCTCACCCATCACTTAGACAAAGGGAGATGTCTCCTCTGAAGCAGTCCTGTGAGTCAGCAGCCACTGGACTTGAATTTACAGTCTGGACCTAGCTCAGTCCCCAGTTCCCTTAGAACAGAAATGAGGAAGGAGTGGGTAAGAGTTCAGGGAACAGAAGATCTGCAGGAGCTTGTGTGCAGAAAAAATGCAAAGTATAAAAGGGAAGAGTGGTAGATGATATGCAGACATTGTCTATTATAATCGTTTGGAGCCACAGAGCTCAGGCTACAAATAGTAAAGGCAAAACGGGGCACCTGTGCCTGAGAAGAAAGCCTCTGCTAACCTTTTCAGGCCATGAGCTTATTCCATAGGGTTCTCCAACAAGCTTTTCTAGAAGAAAACATCTGTACGACTTCCCCAAAACCAGAAGCCAATCAAAAGGTAGAAGTCCACCAATCTGCTGGGCTGGTGTTCACAAAACCAGTAGTGTTATATAACATCAGTTGTGATAGGTTCCAGGAAGAACTGATCCTGAGTAAGTGCTCATGAAGACACAAAAACAAGCTCATCCTCACTCACCTAATGCTCTCTCCTCAAAGCACCAAAGAGAAAAAGAGTCAATCACCCATGGGCAATATATAGTTCACCATATTTTCACATCCCATTTCTACTCCTTTCCCCACTCCCTAAAAATGAAGACAGCTACTTGTCACCAAAAAGAGTGTGACAATTGATAAATGAGTCCAACTATCAACCACATCCCAGAAATGGTACTAAACCAACTACCACAGCCAGCCTTGCAGATTTTTATTACCTTATGATCCATTTACTCTAAAAACATCCACAACTATAGATCCAACGTTTAGGATTTAGTTCTGAGTACCACACTAACATCTAAAATTCAGTAACACACTGCTTTCCTCAACACTTGGAAAAGCTCTGACAAGTACTCCAAAAGGAAGCCAGGACTTGGGTAAAAATTCATTTATCAAGGGTCAGTTCACAAGGAAATATCTAGCCCCTCTGGGGAAACCTCCAATTTCTACCAACTAGGCAGAATTACTAACAGCTTTTAAAGCTTTCTGAAGAAGCATCCTTCTCTTAGGACCTTGTATTTTACAGCTGGTCAGTCACTGGGCAGTAAGAGAAAGCTACACTGAAGGTCTTGAAAAGGACATATACCTAATCCTATAAGAAAAAATAATCTAGTTTCTGTAATCTTCCTTTCTAACCAGGCTACTCATGTTGTGTTCCACCCAGGGCTGGGCAAATTCAATAACTGGACAAGATATTAGCTACAAAGAGAGGCAACTGAGAAACTCAGGAAAGTGACTGACCACATCACTCCTCACAAGGGCAACAGAGCACTCTGGGAGAAAATCCTTGTGCAGGTGTCCACATAGACAACAGCCAGCAGGAGGCTACCTGATGGAGAAGGCTATGCCAACAGAGCCTTCCAGAACAACTCTACGAGTCAAGTATAGGGAAATTTGCTCAACGCATTTATCAAATAAGGTCCAGAATGGCCTAATAGGAAGAATAACTGTGATCTGTTCAAATGATTTCCTAGAGCTCCAACTACAAAGCAGAAGGCCATTAAAGAGCTGAGACACAAAATCTCCTCTTCCCTTTAGAATGCCCAACAGCAGACAACTTAGCATCTTGCTCTCCACTCCCAGACCCAAGCAAGGTTCTGATGTCTACCAAGATAAAATGGAATTTTTTAACTCCAATCTTATCGTTGGACCTGGTTGACTCCTGAGCTAGTGGAAGAAGATTAAATCCCACAACAATGTAAAAGCTTAAAGTTGGCTAGATACTTTTGTACCTGGCCCAATGCTCAATACTTCCTGTCCTCTTTCTCTTCTATCATCCCACTGTACCACGTGTGTATGTAACTAATCCCTCTTTGCCCCATCCACGCCACGCCCCCAAATCTCAAAAGCTCCACTGAATGTAGGACTGTGACATTCATTTCTATATTTCTCATGAAACCAACATAGAGCTTCACACATAACAGGAGCTCAATAAGTCTGTGGGAAATAAATATATAATTCCCACAGTGCCCATCAATGCAGTATCTAGGCTGCCTAGAGTAGCTAGGCAACACTGGGGATCAGCCTGCAACAGAGCAGTGACGGCTGGGGACACAGTGGAGCTGCTTTTATTGCCTCAGGACTTAGCAGGGAGCTGAGTTTCTTTGAAAGAAGATATCATGAGGGAAGACAGAGAGTAAGTGAGTGAAATTTGGGACAGTGATACAAAGGGAAGCAAATGAGCACTAATGTCCTTGACTCTCTTTGAAAGTGAAAATACTGGACAACATGCTCTAAAATAACAGAAAGCCAGAGAGAAAGGGCAGTGCCACACTGCACAATCCACTGATCCCCAAAAATGAGATGCTCGGGTTCTTTTCCTCATTATTCATGTGAATTTTATTCACTGTATACCTGCTCTGCATCAGGCATTGACTAGGCACAAGAACAGAGATGAGAGATAAGGTCCCTCCTCTCAAAGAGCTCACAATCTAGTAAAGACATGTCAACATGCAATGAAATGTTAGCAATGCTAAGATAGCACAAAAATGGATGACGAAAGGAGACATCAGTTTTGACTTCTCAGGAGGCTGCCTCTTAAGAGATAGTGGGTGTTCACCAGGGCAGGAGGTGGAGAAAGAACTCCTGATGGAGGGAGCAGCATGAGCCAAGGCACGACCAGGGAGGACTCAAGTGGCGTGTTAGAAGACCTGAGTACTTCAGCATGGTTGGGACTTAGCATCCTGGAGTGGATTCAGTGAGAGAAAACTAAAAGTCAAATCACAAATGGGCTTATATCCCAGACTATGGCATTTAGATTTGTCACAGAGGAAATGAGGAATCAGTGAAGTGTCTGGGAATGATATTGAGCAAAGGAATAAATGAAATTATGTTTCAAAAAGATCCCAGAGCACAGAGAGAAAGGATTAGAGGGGAAGGAGAATGAAGGCAAAGAGACTATTATTTCAATATTCCAAGCACAGTATCAGAATTAACAAAGAACAGGAGTCGTAAGGAAGTTTCAAGGATGGAGAAGAGAGATTTTAAGGAGGCAGAATCTCTAGGTCTTGATAAAGGCCTGAATTTTGGGGTCGGGGCGGGGGGGCAGATGGGCAGGTGAAATGAGAGCCAGAGAAGTCAGGTTTCTGATTTGGGTTACCAGTTGGCATCACTGCTAACTTGAGCCAGAGCAGCTTCTAGCACATGGCAGGGGGAAAATCAGATCATGACAGGGAGGGGAGAGCTGGATTATGAGGACAGAGAAACAGCGAGTACAGCTGAGAAAGTATGAAATCTACAGCTATCATATACTTCACATCACAGGGACCTCTGAAGAGCTACTAGGAGAAACTCAGTGACACAGAGTCACTCTGGAAGAGACAAAAACATTAGACTTATATGAAACTTTAACAAGAGCTGGAATAAGATTACATGGCATCCTTTCAGCTAGGATGGTTCTGGTAAGATTTTATTGTGCCGTTACATAGGATACAGTTAAGACATCTTAGAACAAGCTCCAACGGGCCTCGCGTTTCTCTGTCCTAGATTCTCATCCATGGAAGAGGAAATTAAAACCCAACCCTTCTTTCCTGGAGGCTACACTGCTTCTTCCTTCTGGGGAAATGAACTTGATCAGCTCTAGCCAGCCAGAGTCAACATTCTTCTCTCAGAAGCAGTCACGCTGTTACACAACACAAAATTAAAAGGAAAAGAGCTATTCAAAATGTTGGTCAAGAAAAGTACGTAACACCCAAAATGTGAAAAGTGCTGAGAGAGATGTAATCTTCAGCACTTGGTCTAACAGTACTAGGAGTATTTGCAGTAACAGAGACTAACAAATAGCACTAGTGATCACATTTATTCAGTACTTTATAGGCATGTGCTAAGCACTTCACAGCATCTTGTTTAATCCTCACTGAACAACACTGACGTATACACTATTACCATTCACAATACTTGTGCTCACTGATGGAGCACCAATGAAAAAGAACTGATTTCGGTCTATTTAGTCATTATCCCAAGAACGTGACTGCTGCTGATGGCAGAATTTTGGGTGATTTTTCTCTATTTTCTGTAACACTGCTTCACTATCTTCCTAAATCAAACAAAATACCCTTTGTTATAGATGAAAAAAACTAAATGTTTTCCTTGAATAAAAGATCCCTATGAACTTCTTTTTCTTCTTCATTTCTATGAAAGGGAACAGCACAGGAAAGCGGAGGTCCCAACAACATCAAGTTGGGGCAAAAGGCAAATAATCAGAATCCAGAAATTTCATTTTTGATAGCCAAAAGACTACTAAAAGAGAGAAAAGAACTGATGTTTCAAAGTATAGGAGCTAAGAAGACTAAACAATGCTAAATTAGGACTCATAACAGCTGCCTAGAGAGGCAAGAACTGAATGAGTCAAAGGCCAGCCACAAATAAGGCAAGGTGGCCAGACATTAGAGGGGAAGGAACAGGGGGAATGGAGAAGACGGTGGGGCAGAAGCTCAGAAGCAGTTTCTCAAATCGCCCTAACACAATGGTTCTTAACTACTATTGAGCCACAAGTTGCCTTGAGAAACTGATAAAAACTATCTCCCTAAAAAATGCATATTTAGACAAAATTTTGCAAACAATTTCATGGCGTTCACATGCCTTTAGGGGCGTATGGATGCTAGATTAAGAATCTGTAATAGGGGCTGGCCCCGTGGCCGAGTGGTTAAGTTCGCGCGCTCCGCTGCAAGCGGCCCAGTGTTTCGTTGGTTCGAGTCCTGGGCGCGGACATGGCACTGCTCATCGAACCACGCTGAGGCAGCGTCCCACATGCCACAACTAGAAGGACCCACAACGAAGAATATACAACTATGTACTGGGGGGCTTTGGGGAGAAAAAGGAAAAAATAAAATCTTAAAAAAACAAAAAAAAGAATCTGTAATAAAACGCAGGCTTAGTATGCTATCATTTGTGAAAATGAGCATGTCTGCTTGTGTAGAGAATAAATATCTCTGGAGGAGACATAAGACCCTAGTAACATCAGCAGTCTCTGGGAAGAACAACTAGATATTTCATTGAACATCCTTCTGAATGTTGAACGTGAATGGAGAAATCAAATATAAATAAAAGGGCTCTGTCATAACCAAAGCCAACCTCGAACAGCTGAGACTACCTGGGAAATGTTCTAACTGATTCCAAGGGAAGGAGGAGTGAAGACACCGACAAACCTGAAGAGGCTCTAAGCCTATGGGAAAGCGCATGAGAAAAAGCCCACAGACTAAGACTACTGCTCAAGGTAGTGAATGTAGAAACCGACGCAAGCCACTATGGGTATGTCCAGTCATCGGTCCTGTGATACAATACTCAAAATATACAGAGAAGAGTGAGCAGATCAACCGTGCACCAGTCACAGGGGAGACGGGGCTATTAGCAGGGTCCACAGCCTCCACGAGGCCTCAGGAAGCACCTACCTCGTCGGGGGTATCTTTCGCCTCAGGTTGTGTTGCAGCGGCCCGGCGGGCAAGGTTTCCAGCTCGAATGTTGCTAAGGTTGATCTGCCTCTCAGGAGGAGGCCCACCACGAGGCTGCCCTCGGACAATGATGGCACACCCTGAGAGGACCTAAGTGGAGGGAAAAAAAGAGAAAATTAGCAGTCTAGAGATAATATCGCCATAATATAGGTTGTTCAATACTCTATCTCCAACATCTAGAACGGTACTTGGCACCTTGGTGGCACTCAAATATCCACTGAATGACTAAATGAATAGGATTATTTTTACTTTTATAAGAGAAATACCTACATAAAACCTTGAGCCAGATTCTGAAATGACAGACCCACAAATACAAGTAGGACCTAAACAAACAACAGAAAATTCATAAAACACTTTTTGGGGTGAAGAGGTATGTGAGACATGGAGACTAATAACCTTTCTAATTTCATTCCAACAAGCACCACCACTGTGTTCTTTTCAATTATTAAGAATTTAATGCCTCCATATACACATTCCATTCTAGGGTGGAAGCAAGCAAGGGAAGGCCTAAGAAAATGGGAAGCTGAAGGAAGAGGCCCCTACACACCATCTAGAAGGAGCTGAGTGTGCCCAAGGCTAATGTGGAAGCAGTGCAGCCAGAGCCCAGCGCTCACGCTTCCATCGTAGACAGTGCTCACAGCCTAGAAGTAATCTAGAAAACCCTTGCTCTACATGATTAAAACAGAAGAAATTAAGAAGCAGGTCAAGGCTCCCAAACGCAGTAGCTCTTTTCATCTCTATAATCAAAGGCACCAGGCACAGAACCCACTTGCAACTGTGAAAAGAGCTCTGAAGCTCACTGGTATTTAACTTTAAAACATTTTTAGGGGAGAAAAAGGGAGGATTTCAAGTGGGAGAAGAGAAGAAGAGGCGTACAGAAAAAATGACAAACATCACCCAAGCTATTCAAGCTGTCATTGTTCAGCGAGGCACGATTTAACGAACAAGTGGGCTCCAGTGCTGGCTTCATAAGATCCGAAAGACGCTCATTTCCGTGCTTCAAAACAAGAAATAGCTGCCAAAGTTAGTAGATAGAAGGTTGGAGAGTTCTGCCAAGATAGAGCCCCGGGGTAGACAAGACCATGGAGTTCTCTGTAAAGGAATGGTCACTGGAAAGGAAGCTGAATCAAAAGAAGAAAGGAAGGAGCACAAAGAGAAGCCACTCCTACATACATGTGCTTAGCTGACATTTCTCCCTCACTTCTCCACCTCAACTAATGCTTTAAGGTGTGAAATATTAACATAAATACAGAAGTAAATTAAACAAATATGTCCATGTTAAAAAATAAGATAAGCAAACAACTGAGTAACCACCGTCCAGGTTAAGAGCTAGAACATGCCAGGACCCTGGCTTCCCTCTGTGCTCTGCTCTGCTTGTAGCCCCTTCTCTGTCACCATCATCCTGACCGCTGTCAACATCCCCCCTTGTTTTTCTGTACAGCTGTACTAACTAGGTGCACATCTCTACACAACATAGTTTCGTTTTTCCTATTTCTGAAGTCTATATAATGAGTCTACTGCATGACTCCATCAGTGGCTTGCTTCTTTTGCTCTTTCTGTCTTGGTAAAATTCACTGACATTAATGTTAAACACCAGTTTATTCACTTTCACAGCTGTATGGTATTTCATTGTATGCTTATACCACTATTCATTTACCCATTTCACTATCTTTTTACAGAAACTCTGTCCAACAAATACACACATGCCAATTCTTTAAGAAATAGTGCTCTGATTAATGTCGCAGCATCCCCAATGTCCTTGAGCACATAAACCTTGGTCTAAATGGCTCCTCCCTGGCTGTACCATGACACCATCTTCCTTATCCAGTTATAAGTCGTGCTCTTCATTCTTATCCTTTCTGACCAAGCATTATCAGCAATTAAACTCTACAGCTTCCAACCAAGCAGGCTTGCTAACAGCCTTTCCTGAGAACCCATGCCATGGGCATCATTCCTGGAAACTGACATTCTAAAAAGCTAAGCTTTCAAACAAAGCAAAGCCGGGAAAGAACAGGTATACTAGGGCAGAGGATGCTTGGTGTTCCTGAAATGAGAAGGGCCAAAGGAAGAAAAGAAAAAGAGCCTGGATCTGATTCATTTATAGTCAATCCTGTGTAAGTGGCACCAGCAAGAAGAGCATACACTGTAGAATACCTGCGGTTGAAATCATTCACACACAAACTCCAAATGCGGCTGAGGAGAGCCAAGCTGCATACAGCACACAAACCAGAGCACCTGCCTCCAACGCCTGCTCCTCAACTTCAGTCACCTTTTCACAAAAATAAAGCACTCCCAGGAGACCCAGTACCTCTTGGTAATAAGCCCAGTTGGGAAAGCGAGGCCCTTTTACAAGAAAACTCACCTTGGCTGATCAAGGTAAACTCTGATGAGTGAGCACTAGCCCAGGCGAGGAAACAATCCTTATTTCTCAAGTCTGAGAAAGACCACCACAAAGCTCAAGAACAGAAGGACTAATGAGAAGACCCCCACTTTCCCCCTAAATATCAGGAAGGTGTTACCTCTAATGCCCCCACCTAGTAAACTAGATCCCTAGGAGGCAATGGATCTATGACTATTACCCTGGCCCCATTAAGGGCTTTGGCAAACACCTTGTGCATAGCAATTTTGCAAAACTTCCTCTGTACATCCTCCCCTCTCCCTGAACGCTATTCTGAGGACTACTGTCAGAACTTCTTTGCATTATTGCACCAAATATGCCAGACAAGTCAATGCTTGAATCCATATTAGAGAGAGATGACTTTTACTTTATAGGTTGGCCCGACACCTTTTATATTACTGAGTATACAAATTCAAGCAGCAGTCACCAATTCAGCCTCCTAAGCAACAAGAACAGATATTCCTGTTTCCCCAGGAGGAGAAGACAGACGTGTACATCTTTCCTATGGAACTCTCCTCCCGTCATTTGGCCATGGTCTTGGTGGAGAGGTAGGAGAAGACTGAGTCCGCAGACCATTAAGAAAGGAATAGGGGCCGGCCCAGTGGTGCAGTGGTTAAGTGCGCACGTTCTGCTTCGGCAGCCCAGGGTTCGCCAGTTTGGGTCCCGGGCACGGACATGGCACCGCTTAGCAAGCCATGCTGTGGTAGGCGTCCCACGTATAAAGTGGAGGAAGATGGGCACAGATGTTAGCTCAGGGCCAGTCTTCCTCAGCAAAAAGAGGAGGACTGGGAAGGAAGAGGAGGCTGGCCCAGTGGCATGGTGGTTAAGTTTGCATGCTCTGCTTCAGTGGTCCAGGGTTCGCGGGTTTGGATCCCAGGAGCAGACCCAGCAGTGCTTGTCAAGCCATGCTGTGGCAGCAACCCACATAAAATAGAGGAAGACTGAAAACAGACGTTAGCTCAGAGCCAATCTTCCTCACAAAAAAAAAAGAAAGGAAGAGACCTGTCTACAATGGAAGAACTAGCTTCCTTCCTACTATTTATAAAACCTGAAATAGCTCAAAACACACTATACCTCCTTTTTGCTATCTCTCAATTTCATCTTCCAAATATTGCTAAATTCCCTCTACCTGTCTTACTTGTCAATAGCCTTTTTTTTTTTTTAAGATTTTATTTTTTTCCTTTTTTTCCCCAAAGCCCCCCAGTACATAGTTGTATATTCTTAGTTGTGGGTCCTTCTAGTTGTGGCATGTGGGATGCCGCCTCAGCATGGCTCGATGAGCAGCGCCATGTCTGTGCCCAGGATTCGAACCAACAAAATACTGTGCCACCTACAGCAGAGCATGCGAACTTAACCACTCAGCCACAGGGCTGACCCCATCAACAGTCTTTACTCAAGTTCTTCCTCAATAAAAACATTTTAATGGCCTTCTCTTTTCTAAGGTCCCCCACCAAATAAAACCAAGGAGAAATAGCTTCTGGGGGGAAAAAAAAATACTTACAATGTCTTTAACTATGAAAAAGACCAAGAGTCTATATATCGACCTTAACTTGTATCTCCTCTGGCATCAGAACAAGTCATTTTTCCTCTGTGAAAGACCTGACAGCTAAGTTGATTATTTTTTGTAATTTTATTCATTGATTGATTCATTTATTTATGCAACACAAGTTTACTAAGTATCTACTATGTGCCAGACATTGTTCTAGGCAAGTGGCGTACCTGAGTGAACTAAGATAGACCAGAATGTCTGCTCTTGGAGACGTGACATTCTAAGTGGGGAGAGACAGACAATAAAGACAGCAAGTAAATAAAATTTACCATTTGTTTATCAGAATTTTAATTTCAGAATAATAATGTTAAGATTGAGAGGAAATTGTCACGGGTAATTGTTCTGCCAAAGCTGTACTGATTCATGTTGCAAACTTTCAGGGATGTGGTAATTATCCTTAATTGTTAATTTATAGGGCATAGAAAGCAAATCATATGGTAAGTGCTTTATCCAATTATATTAATAAAATGACATGTTCTAGAAAAATGATCTTAGCCCTACCTGATATAGTAGGAGGTCTGTGGAAACAGCTGTCACAATGAGTCAATTTGATTGAGGTTATGGATTAGACATTTCTCAGCTCTGCCAATAAAGGTTGCAGAGGGACACAGTGTGATTCAGAGGACCTGGCTTCAGGGCACAAGGCGGGTAGTGACAAAGGCTGAAACAAGCCAGCTGAGAAGAAAAATGGGGACTCAAACTGTTCAAACCCACTTATAGGTTTACTGGGAGATTCACCTACAGTGAAACACTTTATAGGAAGCCACTAAAATGTTGCCCAGCAACAGCACCACCACATTAAATCTTCACTAGATCCTGATAAATGATTTGGTGCCTGTAACTCAAACTCCCAGACCACAGACACCAGAAAACAGAAAATTTCTTTTCGTATGTGAGGAAGATTGGCCCTGAGCTAACGTCTGTTTCCAATCTTCCTCTTTTTGCTTGAGGAAGACTGTCACTGAGCTAACATCTGTGCCAATCTTCCTCTATTTTATGTGGGATGCCACCACAGCATGGCCTGCCAAGCAGTGCTAGGTCTGTGGCTGGGATCTGAATCTACAGATCCCAGGCCGCAGAAGCGGAGTGCGTGAACTTAACCACTATGCCACTGGGCCGGCCCAGAAAACTTGTTAAATAAAAACCTAGCTTATACTATACTTAGGACAAAGAAAGTGACAGTACAGAAATCCATAATTATGTCGACTTAAAGCCAGCATTTTTTTCACAGCACCAAGAGCAAAAATCATCTTAGCCTGAGAATAGAATCTCATTAGCTGAGAGTGTCTTATTAGCCCTGCAAGGAGGACTGGCTTAACAGGTATACCGCCTGTTAAGATCTAACAGAAACATTTCAGCAGTATCTGTCAATATGAAGACCCAATATAAAGAATAAGGACAGCTACCTGATGAACACTAAAATGTTACAAAAAGGCCCAAGATAAACCCATATATTTGTGGTCAATTAATTTTCAACAAGGGTGCCAAAAAAGATAACTCAATTGGGAAAGAATCTTTACAACGAAAATGTGCTGGGAAAATTGGATATCGACATGCAAAAGAATGAAGTTGGACCACTACCTCACACCATATGTGAAAGTTACCTCAAAAAGTATCAGATACCTAAATGCAAGAGTTAAAAACTATAAAACTCTTAGAAGAAACCATAGGTGTATGTAAATCTTCATGATCTCCGATTAGTCAACAGTTTCTTAGATATGACACCATCTTAGAAAGCAAAAACAAGATAAACTGGACTTCATCAAAATCAAAAACACTGTGCTTCAATGGATACTATCAAGAAAGTGAAAAGACAATATTTTACAAAACATATCTGATTATTCTAGATATGAGACCCATAAGAACTAATATAACTCAATAATAAAAAGACAACCCAATTAAAAATTGGGCAAAGGATTTGAATAGACATTTATCCAAAGAAGATACAAAAATGGCCAATAAGCACAGGAAAAGATACTCAACATCATTAGTCCTAGGGAAATGCAAATCAATGTCACAATGACATATCACTTCACAGCTACTAGGATGGCTATAATCACTAAGACAGACTATAAACAAGTGTTGGCAAGGATATGAAGAAATTACAACCTTTATACATTGCTGATGATGCAGTTACTTTAGAAAAAAGTCTGGCAGTCCCTCAAAAGTTAACCAATGAGTTATCATATGATCTAGAAATTCTACTACTAGGTATCTACCCAAGAGAAATAAAACATGTATACAAATGTTCCTGCAACACGGTTCATTAGAGCCAAAAAGAGTGGAAGCAACCCAAATGTCCATCAACTGACGAATTTGATAAAATGTGGTATATCCATAAAATGGAATATTATTCAGGAATAAAAAGAAATGAAGTACTGATGGATGCTACAGCATGGATGAACCTTGAAAACCTTAAACTAAGTGAAAGATGCCAGAGAGAAAAAGCCACATATTGAATGATTCCATTTATATGAAGTATCCAGAATAGGCAAATCCATAGTGACAGAAAGTAGATTACTGGTTCCCAAGGGCTAGAGGAGGGGAGAATAAGGAGTGACAGCTAATGGGAACAGGGTTTCGTTTTCTTTTGAGTACTGATGAAAATGTTCTAGAATCAGACGGTGGTGATAGCTGTGTGAATACAGTAAAAACCACGGAATTGTATACAGTAAAAGGGTGAATTTTATGTGAATTTATTTCAATAAAAAAATGTTACGGTCCAATGCGGAAGTACAAAAACCTGAGGACATAAAATATATATTTCACTATAGAGGACTTCCATATCTTGCAGGAGGATTAGATACTTAGCTGAACAACACTAACAAAAATGTTTTTAAAAGGCAGCTGACTCAGAACCCAAAGTCAGGCATGGTGACTCACCACAGAATGGAGGGCTACTGTAAACTTTCAAGTCCTCTAGAAATAACAAGGTAGAAGTCACAGGAAGGAAGCACAACTTAGTGAAATCTACAAAGCTCTAAAAAGGAGGAAAATGGCTGAAAACAATACAAGCTTTTTCTGAGAAACAATACAGCAAGTAAATGAACTCTCCCTCTGCGGCACAGAAAGGAGAGCCAGGAAAGTCAGTGGGCTGAAAGGTCCACGGTGCCATCTGGAAGCCTGCAGCTGCCACAGCGCACAGGCTGCACGTGGAGGGGCTGCATGTCGGAGTGACCAGGAAGCAGGCCAGAGACTTCTTTGGGCAAGGTGTTTTCTCCCCCTAAAAATACATACCATCGGGGGATGCAGAAGGAGCTGTTGTGGATAGGGTAGGAAAGGTTTTATTAAACACACTTTAATGAAGCAAAAAACTTCTAAAGAAACGAAATTAAAGCAAGACTAAGGAGAACAATTTAAATTGGGAAATTTTCAGAAAGTATACCAGGAAAAAGCATCCTGGCAGCCAGAGCTGTTGCCTCCACAGGAAGAACGATCTCTTGAAAATTAAAAAGTCATTTAGACAAAGAGCAAGCAATCCCAAAAGAACATGAGCTGTGTGGTCTGGGAGGTCTTTCCCAGTATCCCTGCCAACGCAGCCAGCTTCTTCTTCCTCTGGCAGGCACAAGAGGCAAACCTAAATTAGAGGGCCCAGCATTCAAACTCAATAAACTGGAGGCCCACGGCCTCACAGCACGCTGCTTCACTTGCTCTGGGAGCACCAGCACATTCAGCAGAGACAAGCAGAAGCGGCTGCTCCGGGGCCAGCTGTACCACAAATTGGGCCTTGGTTTGGAAATAGGAAAGTTTAAATCTCAGAGGGACTATAACGATCTACAGAGAGAGGGCAGCTAAAAGAGCACTTAGTCTGGGCCTCATCAATCTGAAGTCCCTCAATCCTGATGTGCCACTATGCCACATGTAGAAACAAGCATTTGGGGAGCTGGTGTCTATTAAAATGGTATCTGAGGTTACCTGTTGATGAAATCTTTTTCCCCAATTAAAATGTCCATTTATAGGGGCTGGCCCCGTGGCCGAGTGGTTAAGTTCGTGCGCTCCGCTGCAGGCGGCCCAGTGTTTTGTTGGTTCGAATCCTGGGTGCAGACATGGCACTGCTCATCAGACCACGCTGAGGCAGCATCCCACATGCCACAACTAGAAGGACCCACAACAAACAATATACAACTATGTACCGGGGGGCTTTGGGGAGAAAAAGGAAAAATAAAATCTTTAAAAAAAAAAAAAAATGTCCATTTATAAGTGCCAGCAGACCAGGTGTCATAAATTAAATCACTAAGCAAGGTAAAGCTTCCACAAAAGCTGGCTGCCCCAAATCAAGCCAATGCTTATTAACTACTACCATATGCAAGAGACTCAGAGTCCAATATTACAAAAGAACACCCAAAAACGAGACACAAAGGACTTCAGAATGGTAAAAAAGCAGAATTGGCAAACTACAGCCCACTGGCCAAATCCGCCCTACTGCCTGTTTCTGTACAACCCACAAGTTAAAAATGGTTTTTACATTTTTAAATGGTTGGGGAAAAAAAAATCCGAAGAAGGATATTATGTAATACATGAAAAAGAGCTTGAAATTCAAATTTCAGTGTCTGTATATAAAGTTTTATTGGAACACAGTCAAGCTTGTTCGCTTCCGTAAGTGTCTAGGGCCGCCTTCGCACCGGAACGGCAGAGTTGGGTAGTTGCGACAGAGACCGTATGGCCTGCAAAGCCTCAAATATTTACTACCTGGTCCTTTACAGAGTCAGTTTGCAAACCCCTGATATAAAACATGACAAGGGAGTGAGATGAAAACTAGTCTTATGGTAGTCTAAATAGCAAGTGCACAGCAAAAAAATTCTGGATTACCAGTTCAAGTTATACAAACTGCTCATTTTTATCATCAGAGAAGAACAGTTGTATATGGTAGTAAGAATTTAGTTTCAGGATCAAATCACTATCAGTGGGGACCTTTGCAAGTTACTCAATTGGCTCTATTAGCCTCAGTTTCCTCATCTATAAATAAGAATATCCATGAAAGTGGTTATGAAACTTAAAAGAGAATAAGGCACTTAGCATTGAGGCTGGCCCAAAGACCCCATAAATAATAGCAAATATTGTTATAAGAAATGGCTCAAAGTGTGGTCTGAAGTAAAGACTGAAAGACTATGTACGACAGAAAAAGATGGACATTTCCTCTCAAGGTATAAAATTAAAAATCAAAACCATGGAAGTTTTCCCACCACTGAATTCAGCGAGAAAGAATTAGATAATCTATAATCTAGTTTCCCTACTTTATCAGCTAAGATACTCACTCTCTAGGAAAGTGGATTTAAGTGCTTCTGTCAGAATCTCTGTCCTCAGAGGTAATGGTAATTAAGTATCAAATCTGAAGTCTGCACTGAACTTCATACTTGACAAAGTGTGTTGGCAAGCACAGCCTCAGATAACCATGAAATCTGAAATCAGGTAAGTCTTGAGTTTGACCACAAACTCAAGTGAAAATCATTCCAAACATTGTGATATTCTCTCATCTATGAACGAGGGTAATACTACTACCATCTTCCCTGGTTGTTACAATGAAGTGAGATGGAGATGCCTCACAGGCCCCGACACCTAGTAGGTACTTAAGAAACGTTAAGAGCACTTCGGTCTCTCTTGCCTTCCCTCCCTACTCTCGACCCCTCTTCATCCTCACAACGCTCTGAGGAAACAGGGCAGGCACTGTTACCTCATTTTACAGCTGAGGAAACTGTGGCACAGTTAGATGATGGCATCAGAGCTGGAACACAGGTTTTCCCAGTGCGCTTTCCAATAAACTCCAAAGACTAAATATACGATATGAGAACTAAACTCGTGACTTACATAAAAGAACACCAAGGCTGTAACTTAGGCCCTGCACAAATAAAGCCTCCCCATGAAAGAAGTGACTCAGTCTCCTGGGAGCCAGTACCAGGACGGTCCCCAGGATGACAGTCCCTGCAAAGCCATGTGCTTACTACTCAACACTGACCTCTGCTGTGGTCAAGGACCAGGAGATCACAACACAGTTACTCAGAAATAAGAGAGCTCTGAAACACTATATGATGGGCAAATGCGAAATATCATTTCAGAGAAATCCACTGCAGTCGTCAAAACAAAGTTTTTCAGGGGCCGGCCTAGTATTGTAGTGGTTAAGTTCACACGCTTCACTTCAGCAGCCCAGGGTTCGCCAGTTTGGATCCTGGGCGCAGACCTAGCACCACTCATCAAGCCATGCTGTAGCAGGCGTCCCACAAATAAAGGAGGAAGATGAGCATGGATATTAGCTCAGGGCCAGTCTTCCTCAGCAAAAAGAGAAGGATTGGCAGCAGATGTTAGCTCAGGGCTAATCTTCCTCAAAATAAATAAATAAATAAATAAATAAAATTTTCCAGAGCAAGCAACAGTCACACGTGAAAATTACCAAAGGAAGAAGAAAAATTAACTGACTCCAGAACATACAAAAGATTGTCACTCAAGATTATCACTACAGGACTTTGACCCCTCTACCAAAAGGTTGAGTCCAGTGCTCAGCTCTTAAATGTAAAGGAGAATTACTGCGGAGATCAGGACTTTCCATTGGAGATTTCACTGGCTTAAGTTTTAAGTGGTCCCCAGGGGTGGCCCCAAAGTATCCTAAGTACAAAGAAAGCTGCTGTGATGTGCCTTACAGAGGAAATATGTGTGAGGTAAGTTTCATTCAGGCATGAATTACGGTGCTGTTGATCTTAAGTTCAATGTTAATGAATCAACAGTATCTATTAAATAACTGTCTTTAAACAGAAGCACAGAGAACAAGGTTATATATCTATCACTCGATGAAAATGTGGTGACCAGAGGCTCACAGGAACCTAACCCTGTAATTCTCATAGAAGCAATGGTCCCGTATTCACCAATTCAGTGTTTGCAACTTTACAGAACAAAACTATCATGAACAATGACTGTATGTAATAAACACAGAGAGGACGATAAGGCAACTGGGGACTCTGAGTGAAGAGGACAAAGGAGTTATTTGTAACATTCTCGCAACTTTTCTGTAAGTTTGAAATTATTTCAAAATAAAGTTAAAAAGCTTTTTAAGGTGCTAAACTTATACTACAGGCGCTTTAGAGCCTCGATGACAACGCAAACAAATCATTAGAACTGGATCTCACTGGCGGTTTTCAAAGTTTGTCTCTCCCCACCTTATCGTTCCCCTCCCTCCCTAAGCACACGCAACTAAGAAAATGAACGTCAAACTATTATTGTGTTGGGAGGACCATATCTTTCAATGCGACCCATTCACTGCTTCAAGTTCTTCTTCCAAATGAAAAAAAATGCTGGATGCTTTCAAATCACAGAATTCAAAACTTCTCTGAGCACAGAGTTCAAAAGGGCTGTGGCCTCCAAAAAGGATCCCCACCAGATAACTGGCTGAGGAAGGAAGAGGGGATCTCCCTAAAACCTCCTTCCCACACTAGTTATCTGGTGGGAATTTGTTAAATTTACATACGTGATCTAATTAAGTTTTCTATTTAGAAAAGCCAGAAATCCCTTAATGTCTCAAAAGTCTTGAGAAACAGAACTGATTGAGAACGTTTTATAAGAGGCAAGAGTACCACAGATATTTTTGGTTTAAGTGAAGGCTTGTAATCTTGGTTGTAATCTCTTCACCCCTGGGAGTTGGCTTTATTATCAGAAAGGAATCAGGTTATCAAAAACAATGCCTGAGTCCCCCACTCTAATCTAGAAACAAAGAGAAAGATGTTTTGCAAAACGCAGAGAATTTCTCTATATTAATTTGCAAGACACTGGATCTTGAGTTTAGGATTTTATTTTCTTTTGTCCTTACTAAACCCTAAGACTTCCTCCTTCAGTCCCCCCACCTTTCACCTTCTCTACAATGCAGGCTGTCCGGGTCACAATGCAAGGACAGCCGTCCCCCATACCCATAGCTTCCCTTTCCCCGGTCTCCATTATCCATGGTCAACCACGGTCCAAAAATATTAAATGAAAAATTAAAGAAATAAACAATTCACAGGTTTTAAATTGTGCACCATTCTGAGCAACATGACGAAATCTCCAGTCATCCTGCTCTGTCCCACCCAGGACTTGAAATCATCTGTCTGTCCAGCAGACGAAGTTGTATACACTACCTGCCCGCCCATTAGTCACTTAGTAGCTGTCTTGGTTAACAGATCAAGTGTCACCTGTATTCAATTCACCCTTATTTTACTTAATGACCCCAAAGCACAAGAGTAGTGATGCTGGCAATTCAGGCATGCCAAAGAGAGGCCGTAAAGTGTTTCTTTTGAGTGAAAAGGTAAAAGTTCTCAATAAGTAAAGAAAAATATCGTATGCTGAGGTTGCTAAGATCTATGGTAACTTTTATTACAGTATACTGTTACAACTTTTATTTTATTATTAGTTATTGTTGTTAATCTCTTACTCTGCCTAATTTATATATTAAATTTTATCAAAGGTATGTATGTATGTATAGGAAAAAACATAATATATAGGGTTTGGTACTATCCGTGGTTTCAGGCATCCACTGGGGGTCCTGGACCATATCCCCCACGGATAAGAGGGGACTACTGTAGCATTTTCAGCCAACAGGTGGAGGGGACAGGAAGAATAAGAGTGTCTACTGCTAACCAGCTACAGTTTGAAAGCAGTGACCAGTTACATCACTGCCCCCACCATGGCTACAGACTGGGAGGAAAAACGACCCAGGCGAATACCATCATCTTTCAACTGAAACAAAAGAACAAAAAGGGGAGAAGGAGAAAGATGCACAGAAAGCCTCTAACAGAAATTACAGACCAGCAATCAGCTGAGAGCTTGTTAGAAATATAGACTCTCAGACCCAATCTGAACCTAGTGAATCAGAATCTGCATTTTAACAAGATCCTCAGGCGACAGGTATGCACAATAAAGTTATTAATTCCCCGCCTCTTTGTTCCCCACTCTGTCTGCCTGGCTCAGACACACGTTCTCCAGCAAATTCAGCTTAAATTGTTTCTCCAAAGGGGCCTTTCCAATCCCTAGACTAGGTCAGATCGCCCTGCTATATATGCTCTCTGACAACTCTCTGCTTCTTGCCAAGGAATTCACCACAACACTAAACTGTGTTAATTGGTTAGTATCAGTTTTCCTCTCTATGCTGCAAGCTACATAAGGGCAAGGACCATGCCTATCTTATTCACCATGGTGGCCCCAGAGCCCAGAACAAGACCAGAGAGAAAGTAAACATTCAGTAAGTATTTTTTGAATAAAGGAATGGCCCTACTATGTATCAAGCACAGTGCAAGACTCTGGAGAGAGGGGACAGAAACAATGAAGACACATCCTTGTCCTTAAGCAGCTCATAGCTTAGTGGATTTTTGCTGAAGCTAACAAGAACCAAGCTCTTAAGAGCATGTGCTGCACTCACAGCTGCTTTTCCTAATTCTCTGCCAAATGACAACAGGTAGCCCAAACGTGCTCCAAAGCCTTCCACCCACTCAGCAGGACCTACAGGCAAGCACGTCCTCGCCCAGTTCTCCCCTCATCTAGGATTCTCCATTCCCAGAGCTCAACACCTGTCCAGCCTCCTTCTCCCTCTGCCCCCTCTAATGCAACTCCACCTGTCTTCAGCATCATTTCATTCTCCCCTAGGAAGTTCATTTCTGGGAACATTTTCTTCAGCCCACTTCCCTCATCAGTCCTCTTATTATGAGATGTCGAATTTCCCTTGTTACCTCCTCCAAGAACATCTTACCTAACTCATTTCTAACCAGTCAAGTGATTATTTCCTGTGAGCTGTCAAGTCTATTCTCAACGGGAACCACTCAAATCTATATCCCAGACCACAATGGAGAATCTCCCAATTAACTGTTCAATATTCAATTGCCTTCCCACTTTTCTCAGCCACTTCCTATATGCCCCAAAGGGATACTCTGTGTCTGAGCAAATGCTATCATCTCTTCTGATTATATTCTCCATGATTCTTATATTTATTTTTGTTTAACAGACAAGAATCTCTCGGTAGATTTACATCCCAAAGCCCACATCCAAATACCAAGGTAACAAAAACAAATCTGAATGTCTAAACTGATAGCAGTGAGAGAGTAATACTTCCTTTTATCTTCAGGGAAGAAGTTCACAGAGAAATATAAGTGGATAAGCAAAGAACACACTGCAACAGGGAGGGAGGTGCTCAGTGGAGAAGGCACAAGCAAGCTTAGGGCTACATCAAACCAAGTCACAGCTATCTCGACAGGCTCCTAAGCCACGCCCCTCCCCAAGCAGATACCAGTTGGAGTACAACGTAGCCACTAAAAACATCAAATTCTAGACTGTATGACTTTGATGTAAAGGTCTATTCTAAGCATTGTCTGTGCACAAAGTATTACAGATGTGTTCTTGGCCTGTCATGAGAAGGGTTAACATTCCACGGACGGTGCCTTCTGAATATTTTCTGCATCCCAACCTGTAACAGTGTTTACCCAACAATGATGGACTGGAGCCTTCGTCCAAAGAGTTGGTTTGGGGACTACCAGAAATCTTAAAGCACTTTAAGAAGTCACTGATTGTTTTCTTAAACACTTCAAAATATACATTCCTAGGGTATCTGGCCTCAGCCTATTCTGTGGGTTTCAAATAACTGACGCAATTTTTTTGTTCACATACATTTTGTATACATGTTCCCTCTGTGCATCAGAGTTACTACATGAGGGCATATATGTGAGAGGAAGGTTGAAGATCTTATTTCTCTGAAACTTATGTTCTGGTATTGAAGGTATAGGAGGCAACTCTCCAAAGACATAGGTCTTCTGCTAAGGAAACCCAAAAGGAAGTGTTCCTGATGGCAAAAAGACTTCTCCTCTTCCCTTAAGGAGCAAATTGGAGGTGAAGCAGAGGTTGCCAAGGCAGCGTGGAGACGCCTGGGATTGCATTACAGGGGCTACTCAGTTAATGGAGTCTGCACATCCAGCCCCGATCCCCAAGCCCACCGCTTAATTCCGACTCTCTCCTCCTCCCCAACTCCAATGCTCACAGGACAAAGTACAGTCACAATTCTCAATTCAGGGAGGTGGAGAGAGCAGCTATGACTAGCCACCATGGCTATAGCTGTTGTCATCTCTTATTTCTCCTCCTCACAGCACTGCCATCACCACGTCCCTGAGCAAAAAGTACATCTGTACGAAATATCAAATCAGAGTCCAGTGATAAAAGGGGTGTAGACCAGACACAGCTAAATGAAAGTATATCAGAGATCCTGAAATATCCTAGAGAAATGAAGACTATTGCATTTACTTTTCCTTAGGTTTGCTTCCATAAAGCCATGGGCATTTTTTCTTAGAACTAACCTACAGCAAGAGGGATGCTAGGTTATTAGCATAATACTCAGTACTACTTAGAGTAAATCATCTCTAAAGAATATCTAATATATTTATTTTGGTTTATAGAACTTGAGGAAGTAATTCAACTTCTATGCTACCCATGAAAAGAATTAATTTTCCCATTTTATCGCCCAAACTTGTTTGGAAACTTTTCCTATGTGCAATGTTGATAGTCGATTTTAGATGTCAAAATAACGAAGTCCCAATCACAAATCTACCATAAACAGTTCAGAGTCCTTTATTGCTAAGTTAAGGTACCATCTCAGGATTCTCCTTATCACTAGAATCCTAGGGACACTTTGATCATGAAGGAATAGAAACAGAAGTCCCTAATCATCTAACACAGCTGGAGATCACAAGACAAGCAGTCACTCCTTCCCCACTCTACAGCTCCTCAAGAAGCCAAGCAGAGGGCTATGTGGCCACGATCTGGAACGTGCTTGTGATATCTTCACCATAGGTAGTGTCCAGAAGAGACCCCCTTTCTACTAAAAACAACCATAACACTCTGCTTGCCCTATGCTAAGTAATGTACAGCCCTGTGATTCCCCTCACAATTTTGTGGGGGGAGGGGGCACCCTCTCCAATGAATAACAAAATAAATGAACTTCTTTAATATATAAAGCATAAAAATATCAAATAAAAGTTTATGGGCAGCTCAGACTCGTAGGTATCTTTACAATTAGCCTTGTGCCATCACCCACTTTCAAACGTCAATTTTCTGAGTTCCCGTTCCTCAGATAATCTGAGTCCCAAGCTTATTATTCTCTCTACATCAGCTAATCAAAGAAACATATCTTCTTCTGACACGAGAGTGAGAGAGGTACTTTCATTAAGAGCACCCACACAGGACCTCTTAGGAATTCAATGGAAACCCATCAGTCCAGCTAGCAGCCCTACACGGCCTTGCTATGTAACAGAAAATTATTCCTCTAGAGCTAAAATGCAAGGACCGACACAGGGCAGGGCAGGCTTAACCAGGAGCTGCACCTGTGCCCCACAGAGAGCCTGCGGGAGGTCTCAGGAGATACTAAAGCTCTCACAGGAGAGGAGTTTAACAAGATAACTGGGCTTTTAAGTAATAGAGGCAGCCTCCCGGACTCTGGGCTGTGAAAGGGTTCACCTGCCAAGAGCAATAACACCAGCAATTACTGCACACAGAATAACAGATCTCAGCAGGATTCCAGGACCCAGGGACTCCAGAGTCTCCCTCTCCCTTACATGCAGAGGGAAGGAAAGGGAGGCAAAGAATGCACTACTTTTCATGAAGACCTGGAAGAGTCCTATTAGGTAAGCAGATAAATTTCACTTGGCATAATGAGTCACTGTTTTGGGCTGGTGCAAAAAAAAAAAATTCCCCTGGTATTAAAGGCTATAAAACAATGGAATTTCCCTCCTGGAATAGAATTCATTAGGTTTAAAAGTTCACTGGGGTCGGCCGGGTGGTACAGTGGTTAACTTCATGCACTCCACTTCAGCGGCCCAGGTTTGCAGGTTCGGATCCCCGGCATGGACGTAGCACCACTCGTCAAGCCACGCTGTCACGGCATCCCATATAAAAAATAGAAGAAGACTGGCACAGATGTTAGCTGAGTGACTATCTTCCTCAAGCAAAGAGGAAGACTGGAAACAAACGTTAGCTCAGGGCCAATCTTCCTCACACACAAAAAAAGTTTACTAACATCACATTAGTGTATTCTGGAGATGGAAACAAAAACTCAGAAGACTTATTTTTTGTTCCTTTCTCTACCACAAACTTCTAGGAACCCTTAGTCATTTTAGGCAAGTTGCCTTAACCTTGCATATTGAATCCAGACTGTTCACAGCTGCTTTCAAGAACATCTGTGTATTCCCACCTGTACTTACCCATTTCTCCTGCCTTTTATCTCATCCATTTTATTGCTTTGTCTGTCAAGACCTGTCACTTTCACCACCTCCCCAGAAAAGATTTTGAAAATAAACTGATCTGAAACTATCACAGCTCACTTTTCCAATTCACTCACTTCTCCAAGAAAACTATCAGTGTTTAAATTCACAAGTTCTCCTTTCCACCATAAAACAAAGCTACCTGACTCAAGTTAGCAGCAACAATTTAACGAGACTGACAACTAAAACCTCATCAGCCCACAGCTGTACCCAGAATCAAGCGCACAGCCTGGAGTCTCAGGCCGAGGCTACCTACTCTCCATAAAAGGCTATCTTCTCCACCAGGAGGCCCTCCTCCTTTCAGGCCATCCCAGCAACTAGACTTACAGAACCATCTCCCTTCTGTTGTACTGATCTCTGTGAACTGTGCACCCCCCACTCTTTCTCCCAGATTTGACTGCTCTTACTAAACCCACTAAGTGTACATTTTATCACTCAAATCAGGACACTCTGAGAGTGAAAAATGGGTGTTACTGAGAATTATGCCAAGACAACAGGTGTGAACCACAAAGCCCTGTCCTTACAAAGTGGCTGAAGCGAGGTAAGGGGCAGTTCCTTGCAAAGAACCAATTTATGCTGGTTCTACACATCGTTCTTCCCTGGGAGACTGCCGGTTTGGGGAGTTGGCAAGGAGGACCAGAAAACCCCCAAACAAATTTTTTTGTTTTACACTGTAAATGTAAAATGTTTTACATTGTAGTGAAGTTTGTTCTAAATATATCAACTTCGAGTTTTGATAAGTGTTGTTTCTCTGGTGGGGGGAGAGACACAGTGATAAGCATACTGGAGGAGGGAGATGAAACGCAGGCCTGTCCCAGAGTACCAGAGGCTAGAGGTTGTTGAGAGGAAATACAACTTTGCGTGTCGTACTTTTGCCTAACTAGCCACCTGTGCCACTGAACAACTACACTCACACCACAACTGCACCTTTCCACACATTACCTAAATCTGTTTAATCTTTCCTAATAGTTCAATGGATGATACCTCTGAAGCTCAGAAGAGTTACACATTTGCCAGTGCACATGTTTCTGCTATACCAGGGGTTCTCAGACTTTTAAATTTCACAGACCGTGGTTCCCCAACCCCCAAAATTTAGGGACTGACATGTTATCTACTTTTTATTTCCGCCCAGGACATTAAAGAAAACAAATGTTATCACATTACTTAAAAAGTAATGGATATTTTAGCAAAAGAAAAGGAGAAGAAATATAATCTCAAAACTAAAGCCAATCCTTTAAATTGAGCAACTTTAATATCACAAAACTTGCCAGATGTTCTTATTCCTCTCATTTTACCTCAGCCAGTCCCACTGTCATCCCCATCCAACTTGGGGATGGATATGGAAACTGCTGGACCACTAATATCAGCTAATAGTTACTGAACACCACATGTGCTAGACACAGTCCTGAGCGTTTTACACGCGTCCTATCATTTAATCAGCAACAACCTCATAAGGCAAGTACTGTTATTATGCCCGTTTACAGGCAAAGCTGGAACATGAAGGGGTAAAATTTCTTCCCCAAGGTTATATGGCTAGTCGTCAGTGAAGCCAATGAGCTGAACCACGGCCACCCCAGAAAATCAGTTCAATTCTTTCTCAAGACACAAGTTATGTCTCTGTTTCCCCAAGTGTGGGCTTGTTTTTTTTTTTTCAAAAAAAAAAACCTTGTTTTAGGTGGTTTACAAACACTATATGTGCCAGCATTTGATACTTACACATACATAAGAACTGTGCCCTTTTCAATTCTCTTTCAATTCTTCCTATTAAATGCAGAAGAAATTTCAGTTTGGTGGCAGGAAGCCTTTAGCACCTCTCCACCACTTGTTAAACTTCCTTCAGGGCCCTCTGCAAAACACAGCACCTAGCTAGAATTGAGTAACATTTTGTTTTCACTGTGGGTCTTTTTAAAGGTACTTTCTAGTTATGGCAAGTAATACTAGACTTCCATTTTTACTAGTGAAACTAAGTTTCCTTTTAAAATAATATTTCAATTTAAAAACAGCTGATTGTCCAAGAGATTTTCAAACTAAATAAAAGTAGAGGTAGTGCTCTGATCCACTAAAACCATGGTGGGGGTACACGCACCTGAAGCCTGGGGAACCTTGGGTAAACCATTACCAGGGCTGGGATCGGCACTTGACTGAAAGGCTGCGAAACTGACTCCCCTGGTTGGTCTCTCCACACAACTCTAAAACTGGCAGGGTTTCCCGACATGGGACCCGGCCCTGCCTACCACCACCCCTGCTCCACTCCCCTCTCCACCGTCTTATCCAATAAGAACAAGAAAAAAGAGGAGGAGCTATGTGCCAGCCTGTAGGAAAAAGTCACACTTCTCACACGACCTTGCCTCTCACCTCCTCATGTCACCTGTAGTTGCAGACTCCTTTAGTCATGGAGTTCTCTAGAACCCAGGGAAAGTGGATGAGGCTAAAGCTGAAAGAGCCCACTCTCCTTTAAATGTTAAGAACTTAAAACACCTGGGGGCTTCAAACAATTAAAAAGTAGTGATTTAATGATCCCCAGGTACCAGGCCCTGCCCTCCACTGAACAGTCAAAGTGGTTTTCAAGGATACTCTGACTAGGGAAATAAGACCACTCAACATGAAATGATTAATGAGATGCTAAGCACTATTTTGCCCTAAATTTTATCCAAGATAGTACTTGTAAGAAATAAACAAGTGAAATATAAGTAAAGCCCCCTACAACCACCAAAAACATTAAGTGATATTAAAAGGTACCAGTGCTTGCACTTCTAGGAATTTCTCTTACGGAAATGCCAAAACAAGAACACAAAGATGTATAAAAGAATGTTCAGTCAGTGGAGCCGTGTATACAATCATGAAAAACCAAAAACACGCATCAACGGGAAAAAATGCATAGGGAAATACACCCAAACTATGGAACACTCCTCAACCACCAAAGAATGAGGCAGATCTACAATTATGACACAGAAAGACGGTCATGACAATTAATTAAAAAAAGAAAGTTGAAGGACACACATATTACGACCACATTTCTGTTTCTTAGAAAATAAATAAAGGGGGGAGGGTACATATACCTGCATGACAAAAGTTTGGAAGCACGTTTACCTAGGGGAATGAGAGTGAATGGTGAAAACAGACGGACAGAGATTTTCGTATTTAACTTTACATACTTCTATACTGTTTGAAGTATGTATTCCTGTGAACAAGAATTCAGTCCAAAATTTAAATATCAATAATTACTAAATCACTAATACTGGATGGCACCATCTGAGCATTTTGAAGGACTTCAGGGATGAACTAGAAAACTATTGGTCAAAATGAGGAAAGGTCACCAAGGCAACTGCAAATGTGACCCTTAATCATAAGGACTTCAAACACTTGAGAATTATAAGAAAATTTTATTTCCATATTAGACAAGCTAGTGGAATAAAAAGTAAAGACTAGGACCATCAAAGAGGTATTTTGGGTTTTACTATTGTTAAGTATGGGGCTTATAAACAAGAAACTGGATAGATAAAGACAAACCAAAAGGCCCAAGCGTGTGGCTCCTAAGGATTACAAGAGCAGAAAGAAAGAAGCAAAGAATCTTCATGTTTACAGATGACACTAAAGACTTCCACAGTAATAATGTGCCAAGTTATTGGTGCCAAATTATAGGAAGATCTTGGGAATCTATGCGAATAGAAGAAAAAGTGGCAGATGAGTGTTAAAATGAGCATATGGCCTAAATCAGGCATATAAAACAACTTCTCAGCTGTCATTTATGACCCAGGAATAGGATCTCACAGTCACTGTAAATGGACCCCTGAGGACGTCAACCCAATACTGAGCTACAGATTAAAAGCAATGCAGTGTCCTGGGAGCCGTCAAGACAAGTGCTAAAAAGAGAAAGAGAGAGAGAGAAACCACTATCCTCTCCTCATGAAATTCTGATGCACCCGCCTCAACAAACATATACTTCTCCTGTCATTTGTGTCCTGCCCCTTCAACGACATACGGTACAGAAGTTAAACAAGATCAGAGGGTCTCAAATGCCAGCCCCTGGATCAATCCCAAACTGACTCTTTCAGAATCACCTAGGAGTGGCTTTTTAAAAATACAGATACCCAGGCGACACAGAGAGATTCTAATTCAGTGCCTCTGGAAGTCCTTCTAGGTGGTCCCCGATGCAAGGACCTGTTTAGGAAATCACTGGGCTCCTTCTCTCTCTAAATCTACTCCCGGAGAGGATTTAAGAAAGCCTACAATAAAAAATAAACTCAAAAGAAAAGAAACCATGTGAGGAACTACCAAGAACAGATTAAGATGATTCCTATACTTGCACATTAAGTGGAAGTGGGAAAGATTTGCAAAAGACAATTAGAATGATCTAAAGGAAGAGGTTCTGGCCTCAAAGTGTGAAAAGCAGAGCTCAGAACCCTTTCAAGCCCCACACTCCCACCAGACTCCCCGAATCAAGAGCAAGGTCAGAATAAACTCTACCCACGAGCTAGAGGTTCCCCGAGTGCCCTCCTCATCCCCACCCTTCTCAAGTCAAGACCTGCTGCCCCAGAAGAATGTCAGCCTGCGTTCAGAAGTAGAGGTGAGACTTGTAAATAAAATTCACCAGTACCATGTTCTTCTGGGTCCCAAGCAAACAATCCCACTAGTCTATCCGGATACCGCTACTGAAGCCAAGAACCTCACTGGCTCACTTCTATCCACCCTCCATCCACTCCACTATCTGCTCACTTAGTCTAATTCACATTCTAACTCCCTGGTCTCCCACATTAGAAAACCATACTTCAACTAATCCACCTTCTCAAAAAAAAAAAAAAAAAAAAAAAAAACAAGGCAATGGGACAAACTTGTTTCATGAAGGATAAGTAGCAATTCAAAGTGAAGCCTACCATAAGGTATGAGATTTCTCAGCTTTGCTTCATACCTAAAAGACATGTAATATAAGTTCCTTATAAAATCGCAGCCTTTTGGGACTGCGAGGAGCTTAGAGACAATGAGCCTGCTTCATTCAAGAGATGAGGAAAGAGTCTGAGAGGTGGAATATCTTACCCCACATCACCCAGATGGAGAACAGCCACATCTAGGCTAGAAATTTATCCCCCGAATCCTAGGCCAAAGATCCCTCTTCTCTGCCAGGTTGTTTCCCAGACACAATGTTAATACATTAGATTTATTAACTTTAAGCACAGATTCCCCAAATCTCAATTCCTCCTATTACACATAGGTTGGTGTTATAAGACCACCCCAAGAAGACTACTTCCCACATATAGAGAACTTAAAGCACCTCAAAATGTGGTAAGACGGAGAGAGAGGAGATGGTGCCTTAAGTCACTAGTCATAAGCATACAATGGAGAAAATGTGCCAAGCCCAGTTTATATTGGAGATTGAACATCTCAAAAACGACATCTGAAAATGTCACCTAAATTTTCATTAGGTTTATTTTCCCTGTAAGTTGCTTAACTTTCTAATTTTTAAAAGATGCCAAGAGAAACCACTGTTCTCCTTTTCCCTAAACATTAGAGCTAAGTGAGGAAAACAACATTAATTTATCATATTGAGTCTCACAGAAAATAAGTGAAGTCCCACAACACTCCATCTGCATCAAATGTTCACAACCTGCGATTCTGCATCAATTTCTGCTGTAAAAACAAAAAACATATGTCAGTCTCCCAAGAGAGGAAGTAGCAACAGAAACTGGGTGTGTACCCATCTCCCAACAAGAAATAAAGAGGAAAAGCTACATAAGCCCAGTGAGAGCTGAATCCCTTTACTTTACCACTTTATCAGGGCCTTGTCCCTGATAAGGCAAGGAATTTCCTACAGGATTTAGCTATACTACTCCTTGGAGAAACGAAATAAAATAAATCCAAAGACCAGATTCCCAAAGATACTACGGCACCCCCTGCTAGAGCCGCACCTGTCAGCTGGATAGGTAGCCCACACTGGTGAGTGAGTGCACAACAGGCCTTAGAACCTTCTGACCTGGATTCAAAAACCTGGCTTACAAATGGAACTAAAATTTTCACTTATTTCCCAAATTTCACTCTCCAAGTAAACCAGGGCACAGACTCACCAAATCATTTGCCCACTTATTACTAGACCTGATCACCACCCAGCCTCAGAAGCCTCCACTCATGTTAATAAGCCACCCTGCGTATGAGCTAGTTCCTTCCTGACTGCTAGTTTGAGCTCTGAAGCATGCTAGTTTGTTTCCCACCATCACTGCTGGCTAAAGCTTACTAGGTTAAAAGTGTTGCTAGGGGGCCAGCCCAATGGTGTAGCAGTTAAGTTCGCACGCTCCACTTCGGTGGCCTGGGGTTCGCTGGTCTGGATCCTGGGTGTGGACCTACACACTGCTCATCAAGCCATGCTGTGGGGGCATCTCACATAGAAGAACTAGAATGACTTACAACTAGGATATACAACTAGGTACTGGGGGCTTTGGGGAGAAAAAAGAGGGGAAAAAACATGTTGCCAGGGATCAGAGCAGCAGTAAATTCCATGCGGTAATAAAATGCTAACAGAAGTATTAACACTAACACATTCTAGATGCTATTTAACTCTCATTGAGCCTGCTCTTGGCATTTAACCTTTCATCCAGGTCCCCTCCATTGGGAGGTAGTCACTTTGGGAATAAACAGATAGGAATAAACAGATGGGCTGATAGGAAGTCAAAAAAACCTTAGTCTTGGCCCTGTAAGAAACATGAATATGACAGAGAGCAAGTATTTTTTTATCAGTCTCCCAGTGTTTATATCTATTCAGTGGACTTAATGTCAACTATTGATCTACCAGGGTACCAGAACAACCACCACCTCCACTGCCTGTCTGCCTTTTATCACCATAAAACATATATACTAATAGCCCAGGTTAAACCCATAGCATTTATAGGGAACACTGAACTTGAAGAAACTGAAGAGCTACAATAAAAACACTGAAAATAAACATCAGTGGAGACCCTACGGCCTTTGCACTTGCTGTTCCCTCTGCCAGGAACACACTTCCCCTCTGGTTGGTTCTTTGATGTCCATTAGATCTCAGCACAAATACTCAGAGAAGCCTTTCCTAAACACCCTATCTAAAGGCGCCACCCCTTCCCTTACTCCCAACCACTCTGTCCCATTCCTCTACCTGAAATCACTCTTATATTACCATGCTTATTTCCTGTTTAGATGTTTACTGTCTGTCTCCTCCATGAATCATAAGGGCAAGAATCTGATCTACTTTTTTACCACTGTTTCTCCAATATCCAGACAAAGTTTAACACAGTAGATGATCAATACAATTTGTTAAGAAAGAAAGGAAATACGATTGCTCACCATTCTATAACATTAGTTAGCACAGGGCAGAAGCCACTTAGCATGGCTAGAGCCAGATGGCTGCTTCCGTTTCATACAGGAAAAATTACAGGAAGCCTTTAGGCTATAGTAAAAACTTAGTGCTCCTCTACTTATAACCTTGATGGAAAGCTACCATGCTCACCTTTTAGGAAGTGGGCAATTTGAAGACTAGAGGAAAAAGCCTTCCATCCTATTTTTTCGCAAACGGCCCTACTAAAATATTGTTGTTCAGCTGCCTTGTCCCTTTGACTAGTAGAATATGCATACTTTAAGCAGCTAAAGAAAGGTGCTTTTCTTTCACAGTCTGCATGAGCTAAGTTCACAGAGGAAGGAGCAGCTCAACAGACTACTACTCTGTCGCCACTACACTCTGGAAAGGCACATACTTCATACTTGTTAGTTCAGAAAGCTAAGAAACGCTTAGCTATAATGATCTAAATTACAGGTAGCATTTCCTACAAGCTGTACATGGGAGAAAGTTCTCCTAAGCTACTCACCAGGCAGTCTACACCCCACTTTACAACAACCTGGCAACACAATTACCGTCAAAGGAGGAAATTATGGCCATTTCTTCCTTTTAGGTGCCTCTCCGCCTTAGTCACCTAGTGAGAATCATGGTTCTGAGCATAAAACCAAAGACTGGCAGAAGGATTCCTTCCCCTTTAGGCAATGAAATGGGGTAGGGTGAAATGGAAACTGGGATTTGGCATTGTCCTCCCTTGGCCTTCCACACCACAAGCAGGACAAAATATGCTGCTTCCATGGCTGCCTCTGATAAGCACAGAAGAGTCAAGAACTGTGGCAGATTCATTCTGCTGTTGTGAAAGAAGCCTGTGTGCCCCTGCTTAAAAAGACATGCAAACATACTGAGTTCGAGGGGAAAGCTGGAGTGAAAAGACATAGAAAAGGGCTCTCTCCCCAAAGCAGAAAGTAAATCAGATCAGTAAAGCCAGAGAAAATAGCCATCTCTAAGTAGCTGCTAAGTGGGGTGACTGAAGTTTATACTAAGTACCTCAAGACTTCTCCCAACCTCCTCTATTTAACATATGCTGACAATATTCTGTTGCAGCTAACGGAAGTCTGGCAAATTATTCAAAGAAACCTGGAGTTAGAATCCTTGAGGGTTGTGAGAAAATAATATCTGATTTGACAGAGACATTTTCTTTTCCAGGTTATATTTTGTCTGCCCACACACTTGCCTGTCTCATCCCAACTCAGAAAATATAAATCCACCTTCGGTTTTTCCACCAATCTCACTGCCTTTTCAGTAAGAGAACAGCTCCAAAATGCTTGTGTCAACTTACTGCCCACTTCCTCTTAAACACATTCCAGAACCAACTCTGTCCCTTTGCTCCCACTCTCATTAGCAGACACAGCCTCTACCATCACCATCATTTTAAAAAACTAGTCAAACTCAAAGATTTACAACTTGATTCACAAGTTCTTTCTTCTTCAACCTTAAAAAAGTAATAAGGACTTACTACGATTGCAAGGTAGGGACCAGAAGAAACTAGCACCTTCCATGGCCCTATAACCCATTCTTTTTGCCAAAAAAGAGGAAGGGCTACTCCCTTCACTGCAGCACACCTCAACCCTAGACCGTTTTAGACCTTCAGCTCAGCCTGAGTCCAGACAAATCTGGAGGGCTCACCCAGAAAAGACACCTCTGGTTATTCAGTGTTCCCATTTCTGCCCCTCTCTCAAAAGGCAGAAAAGCAGTGACTTACTGTTTTCCTATTCATCAAACAATTTCCTTGTCACTTTCCTCTGTCATAGAGCTTCATTCTCCTTTGCAGAGTTCTTACGAATAGTTCCTAGTACCACTGGAAACAATTACTCTCCAGGAAAACACAACTTTGCTTAGCAGAAGAGCTTCACACAGAGCAATTTGCCAGAGGTCGATTTTTCATTCCAGACAAGGCTTCTAAGCTTGACACAAATCTGCCTGCAGTTCACCAGGCCTCCCTCCCCTAATCCCTGCCTGGAACTCACCCACCCTCTCCCAGCAGTTTGGTCACAGGAAAACAGCAGAAGCTACTCAATCACTGAATTTTAAAAGCCTCCTCCCAGACTTGAAGGTGTCTTCCACACCACACGCTTATGCACATAAACAACCGTAAGCACTAAATGAAATCACTTACCACAATAGCAGCTCCAGGACAAGATAAGGAGTAACATCTAATCTCTCCTCAACTCAATTACAGTCAGCTTCACTTTCCTGCAATTTTGCAGCCATGCATCACGGGCCCCACCCTCCACATTATAAACTCATGCCCTGGAGTCAGAGGCACACAGGCCTGGGTTCAAGTTCCAGCTCTGCCTCTTATTACCAACAAAAAGTGCCTGTCCTCAGGTAAACTTTATTCTTTCTAAACCTCAGTTTACACAACTGTAAAATGTAGCCAATAATCTTATCCCTTGTCAGGTATTATAAACGAGATAATATAAACAGAATACTCAGCATAAGATATGACCCTTAAGAAACAAGTGATTGTTGATATTCAGTATCCATGGGGGTAATCTGTGGGCAGGCATGGTCACCTCACAGAATCCAGATGCCCTGGAAGCCTCCAACATTGGTACAAGCAAAAATATGCTGAGCCTCATTCCACTCCTACCCCACAAACAAGAGGAGACTTTAAAAAAAGTTTAAGCCTTAGCAAAGGGAAAAACTCAAAAAGATCCACTCAGGCAACCCCACCATCAGACCACCAAGCGATGCTTTGTTCCTATGATAAACGCAAAGATCAGTGCAAATGAAAAAGCTAATGAAAGAGGAGCCACTTCAGGATAATCCTCTCATGGGTCAGGTCAATATTTCAAAGGGGAAAATATGCGGACCTTGGAAATTCCCTTCTCATTCAGTTTCTGATAAATTCTGAAGTTCCTTTTATGTATAAATAAAGGGGGAAAGTAATATTGAAAACCCTAAGAATCTCAGCTGGCAGCAGAATATTACCTGAGAAATGAATACATGAGAATTAGGGAGGAAAAGAAAAATCGTGAAATCTAATTCACACACACACAAGCTGAAGAACATTTTAATCCTGTGAAAGACAATGAGCCAAGAAAACAGATACTTTTAACACTTTTTACAATTGCAAAAATATGTGGAGCTTTGAGAGTGTCATAAAGGATATTTGCTGTTCTAGATGGAAAAGTCAGAATTGCAGTCTAAAATGAAACCTAGCAGTCTGTGGTCACCACAACCAGAAAACCTGGTAACAAACAAGAAATCTCAGGTTCCCAAGATTTGGGAGGGTTAGGGGGACAACAGACGGGATAAAGAGAGTGTACACTACAAAAGTATCATGGAGCTGGGGATAAATGTATTTAAATGAACTCTGCAGGGTTTTAAATAAAAAATGTAAGAATGTAGGGAGTGAGGGGATATAAAACCAGGCAGAATCTACAGTGTTAGAGCCGGGGACTGGGACTCAGAACACTTGAGCTCTGGCCCTGGCTCCAAACCAAACCACCACGTGACCTTAGGCAAGTCACTTGCCGGCTTCAAACCAGCAGTCTTCTTATCTGTAAGGGGTGGGGGAACAATAATGATCGCTAACATTCCTACCGGCCTAACATTTTAAGAGTCAAAAGGAAAGAAAGCACAAATATCAGGAGCCCTCAGAACTACAGACCTGAGACAAGAGGTAGAGGGAAAAAGACGGGAAATGAGGGCCAGAAAGTGAGAAAACTTGGAGTAAGTAACTCAGCGTCGGTGGAAACAGAAAAGCTTCAAGATGGCCAAGTACTCCTAGAGTTCCAGGGAAGAGCCGGCGTTAGGATCTCAAAAAACTGCAAAGTGCTCAGCAGATGTCAAAATGGACAGAAGGACGGGGGATGGGAGGACAGATATTAACGAGTTATCTCCGTTAATCAATCAGTAATCGATCTATCCTGATAAACAGCCAGGAGATCTGAGTGCCGCGACCACGGAAATCACTGTGACCCGATGCCAAGGTGTCCCGGAGGCAAAGTACCATCGGGAGTCCGTGTCGTGTTCCGTCTAGAGAACGGATTCCGAGAATGGGTGAAAAGTGAGGAAGGGGGCAGAGGAAAGGGGATCTGGGAGACCATGCAGGTTGGCGGGAGAGGAAGAGGAGCCAGCGCCAGACTCCCGCCCAGGGGCGGGCAGTGGGGTCACGTTCAGGGCCCCGCTCTCACCATCTTGACGATGCCCCGCTGCACGGTGGGCACCGCGGGTCCCCCGGAGGAGCCGCCGCTCTGCGCGGAGGAGGCCATGTGTAGAGACGGAAAGGCAGCGAGTAAGGCGGAGACCGGCTTAAAGATGTCAATGTGGTGTCGGTGTTGGTGAGAGGCCGCCGCGGCGAGCAGCAGGCGGGCGACCGGCTGCAGGCGATGGACGGGACGGACGCGCCGTGCGCTCACAGAAGCAGCAGCGGGACTGGGAGCAAAAGAGGAGACGCGATCTCCGCCGCCGCCACACGTTCTACTCGCCGCGCAAGCGTGCCAGAACGCCACCGCCCTCCGGCCAATTAGCGCCCAGAGCCCGCCGGACCTCAAGCCAATAGGCACCCTGCTCGCGGAGCTCCGCCCCTTGGTCCCAAAACGGGTGGCGAACTCCAGGAAGCGCTGAAAGAGCTGATTTGCGGTGACAGGCTAAGTATGGGGCGGGACTTCCGGGGCAGCCGTAGCAGGTAGTGTCGGGAGCTGTAGTGGGAAGGAAAGGACACGTCAGCATCTGGCTGCGGGGCGCAGGGGGCCATGGGAGCCCCGGGGGGCGGGGCCAGCCTCGCCATCCGGCCTGGCCCCGCCCATCGCGCCCCGCCCTGTGGGCCGCGGGAGTGCCCACGTGGACCCCAGTTCCAGGAGGGCTTGCCCAGATTGGGAACGCACAGTCAACGAGGCCAAGACCCGGAGAGATCTCAGTACTGGCTGCACACCGACTTCCGACATTTTACCTCAGATAGAAGTGTGTGGAGAACTTGGAAAAGTCTGAACGTCGTGAAACCTCCTACCGATCTTAGCCTTGACCCGGAACGCCGCCGCGCGCCCTCGCTGCCTATTTGTGTTGCCAGTGTGTACCGCTTGGAAGGCGCTCGATTAATGTTTATTGGTGGAAGGAATAAATCTGTTGTAGGGGGTGATGTGCAGGACAAGGAGAGAATGACCTTCTTTTTTGAGCTCTTCCCAGCTGCGCCAGGGAGGTTGGGGACAGTCTTGCTATATATCTGCTCCTGGCCCGGGAGGAAGCAGCCCATTGACCAAGTGTGAAAAGCCTCCAACCGCCGGATCCCATCCCTTCACTTAGCAGTAGTCTCTTTTGAATAAAGAGATGGGAGGCAGGAGGTCTCAGAGCAAGGGCGTACAAATGTTTAAGTCAATGAGTAGAGACAACTAATATTCGTCGAGTGCCCACGATGTGGAGCCAAGGACACATCTTGCTTTTATGCCATTTAATCTTAATCTTAAAACTTGGTTCTACACTGAGGGCACCATTTCACCGGTAGCTCTTTTGAGAAGAGGTTGCTTATTCTCTCACACTTCACATATCCCAGGGTCACGTTTTGGGATCAACACCTCCCTAGATCCCTAGTGCCCCTTCCATACCTTAATTTGTCACTCTCTTCAAAAATAAAAATCTTACGGAGGCTCATTCCGCCTGATTATACCACTCTTCCTCTCATTGAGATGGTTGTCTTCTCTGTCTGTCAACTGCCACCTGTCATTCGTTGAAACTGACCCCTAGTGTACACTCTTCTCCACCCAATAATCCTGAATGACTTCAACATTTATGAGCCTGACTGATTGAATACCCTCACCGCTCAGCTCCTTGACCTCATCTTCGGTGAACTTGACCTCTGCACCACTTTACCCACCCTCTTCAGGACAGATGAAGCATGCCAACTGCTCCATGGCTGAAACTGTAAACTCAACACACCTCATTCTCCGGTCAAAATCTCTTAAAAGGAATAACCCTCTCACTCAGTTACTTCTCTCATACCTTGTGTTAGTTATCTATTGCTGCATAATGGTCTACCCCAACACTTAAGTATGAAAGCAATGAGCGCTTGCTATCTCAGTTTCTGTCAGGAATCAGGCATGGCTTAGCTGAGTGCCTTTGCCTCAAGGTCTCTCACAAGGCTGCAATCAAGGTGTCAATAGGAACTGTATTCTCATCTGAAGTTCCCTTATCTGACTATGGGAGGATCTGCTTCCAAGCTCACTGATGTAGTTGGCAGGATTTAGTTCCTCAGGAGTGTTGGACTGAGGGCCTCAGTTTCTTGTTCCTTGCTACGTGGATCTCTCCATAGGGCAGCTCACAACCATGGTAGCTGGTTTCCATCAGAGCAAGAAAGTGAGAGAGCAAGAGAGGACAAGCAAGCCAGAGTCTTTTTGAACCTAATCTCAGAAGTAACATCCCATCACTTCTGCCATATTCTATTCATTAGAAGAGCCACTGGTTTCAGCCCACATTCAAGGGGAGAGGATTACACAAGGGCATAAATCATCAGGACGAGGTAGGCTCATTGGGGATCATCTCAGAGGCTGCCTATCACACACTGTTCTTTAACTTTAAGTAGAATTCAAAGTCCCTGAACCTCTGTATCCTCTTTTTATCAGCTTCCTTCTGTTTTCTCCTGGATCCTCGGTTAGACTCCATTTTTTCCCTCTCCTACCAGTATCCTCGTCTCTAATCCCATTGTCTTCCATTGGACTCGCCTGTCAAAACTCCAACTCTAGATCTCTCTGCCTTCTCTAAACCTACCACTTTGCTAGAGAAAACATTAAAACGTGCAGGTTGGTGCCACAGTGAATTCATGGGCCCTCACATATTACCTGGAATTTCTTCTGTTTCCACAGTCACTTTGGTCTCCAACTTCATTGGGTCTGGTTTTTGTTATTGTTGTTGTTTAATTAAGACTTTATTTTTTTAGAGCAGTTTTAGGTTCACTGCAATATTGAGGGGAAGGTAAAGAGACTTCCCGTATACTCCCTGCCCATACACATGCATGGCCTCCCCCGTTATCAACATTCGCCACCAAAGTGGTACATTTCTTGCAGTTGATGAACCTACATTGACACATCATAATTACCCAAAGCCCATAGTTTACATTAAGATTCACTCTTAGTACTCTCGCAACTCAACAACAAAACATCAAACAACCCAATCAAAAAATGGGCTGGAGACATGAACAGACATTTCTCCAAAGAATATACTGATGGCCAATAGGCACATGAAAAGATGCTCATCATCGCTGATCATCAGGGAAATGCAAATCAAAACTACACTAAGATATCACCTTACACCCGTTAGAATAACAAAAATATCTAAAACTAATAGCAACAAATGTTGGAGAGGTTGTGGAGAAAAAGGAACCCTCATACACTGCTGGTGGGAATGCAAACTGGTGCAGCCACTATGGAAAACAGTATGGAGATTCCTCAAAAAATTAAAAATAGAACTACCATACGATCCAGCCATCCCACTACTGGGTATTTATCCAAAGAGCTTGAAGTCAGCAATCCCAAAAGTCCTATGCACCCCAATGTTTATTGCAGCACTGTTTACAATAGCCAAGACGTGGAAGCAACCGAAGTGCCCATCAACAGACGAATGGATAAAGAAGATGTGGTGCATATATACAATGGAATACTACTCAGCTGCACAACAGAACAAAATCATTCCATTTGCAATAACATGGATGGACCTTGAGAGAATTATGTTAAGTGAAATAAGCCAGGGAGAGAAAGATAATCTGTGTATGACTCCACTCATATGAGGAATTTAAAATTATGGACTAAGAACAGTTTAGTGGATACCAGGGGAAAGGTGGGGTGGGGGGTGGGCACAAAGGGTGAAGTGGTGCACCTACAACATGACTGACAAACATTAATGTACAATTGAAATTTCACAAGATTGTAACCTATCAATAACTCAATAAAAAAAAAGATTCACTCTTAGTGTTGTACAGTCTATGGGTTTGGACAAATGTATAATGCCATGTATCCATAATTATGATATCATACAGGGTATTTTCACTGCCCTAAAAATCACTAATTCTGTTTTAAACCTTCTCTGTTTTCCTCTTAACTCCTACTCTGCTGTCTCCCACACTTTCAGTGATAAGGCCTCCTACTTTGAAGAGATAATAAAAGCCATCAAGAACACCCCTCCATTTCCCACCACCAAATCTAAAAACTTATCTTCCTTCTCATTCCTCTCTTCTTCTCCCTTGTTACAAAGAAAAAACTTCTTCCTACTTGCTTAGGCTAAACTCTCCATCTATGTTCTGGCTCCACTCCCTTCTCAAAAACTCTCTTAACAGATAATTCCCTCTCCTGTTTTTATAGCCTCTCATTTATCCTGGATTCTTTAAATATTAGCATTTAAATAATCTCGAATGTCTCACATTGTAAAAATAAATTAATTAAATAAATCTTTCTTTTATTCCACATCCCTCTCCAGATGGCTCTCCTCCTTCACAGGCAAACTGTCTTGGTGAAATTCTTTATGTTTGTTGCCTCCACATCCCACCCTGCCTTCAATCCTCAGCCCACTGCAATCTGACTGTTGTTCCTATCAATTTACTGAAACTGTTCTCTCCAAGGTCACTAGTGACCTCCTTGTGACTACATTCAATGAACACTTTTCAGACCTCTCTTTGCTGAGCTCCCCACAGCATGTGACATGGTTTGTCCCTTGAAATGCCTTTCTCCTTCTGAGATATCACATACTTCTTGTATTCCTCCCATCTCTCTAGCTGCTTCTCATGTTCATTCTGAATGACTCTTCCTTTGCCTATCCCTTAATATTGATGTTCCTCCAGGTTCTTTTCAAGGCATCTCCTTTTCTAATTCAAAATATTCTTCCTAAGACATCTTATCCACTCCCGTGGCTGCATGCTAATGATTCCCAAATATATTGCTCCTATTGAAATCTCTCTTGAGCTCCAGATCCATATGTCCAATGATAGTCCAGATATCTGCCTGTGCCTGTCAGTTTGGGAGCTTGAATTCAACATGTCTCACAAGGAATGCATTACCCTTCCTCCCAAAACTGCTCTTCCCTAGTATGTGTCACAGCCCAAATAATGACACCAAAAAGCTACCCAGTTGCAAGTCAGCGTTGATCTTAAACAAATAGTTATTTCTCCAGCAAAAATGGGTTTATTTGGGATCAGCAAAAAATTATCACTGGTATATGCCCTAAGCAGCTCGAAGGAAGTTTCCAAATAACTTAATACTTCCTCAATGTTGTTTTTCAGAGTGATTTTACAAAGAGATGCCGTCATCAACCCACCTGAAACAGACCAAGCCCAGCCTTCCCGAATGAGCCAAGAGATGTCCATAAATCACCCTTTGCCTCATTTGAATACTAAAATCTCCACCCTAGGAGGAGCCTAAGCCTTATTAGCATAATATTAGCCATGTATGTGACAGCACGTTTTCAAACTGCACCTGTGTGAGCTTATACCCACCTCTTTATGTGATCATGAAACTTCCCTTTTTAATATTAATTCCCCACTGGAAATAAAAGACACCAGCTTTCCCTTGCTCAGGGAGCTACAGCTGTGGAAATGATTCCATGTGGGTTCCTTACTTGCTGCAAATAAATTTTACTTTGTGTGACAACTACTTCTGGTGAAGGCTCTGATTTCAACTTACCAAGAAGCAGACTCATTTTGGTTTGGTAACAGAATCACAATTCTGGGTCTGCAACCACATCAAGCCACCTGCAAGTCCCTCAGCAGCTAGGGGAGAGAAACTCTTTTATATTGGGGAAGAGGAAGCTGGGAAGGCTCTTGTAATGAAAGAGTACATTGGAGGAATGGACAGTTCTATGTGTAGTGGCTTTTCATTGGCTGAGTTGTGACAGTCCTTCATTGGATGAGCTTCTTGCCAGTCAAGAAGAAGAAATCTTGGGAGCCAGCCCATGGTTTAGTGTTTAAATTCTGTGCACTCCACTTTGGCACCTGGTTTTGTGGGTTCAGATCCCAGGAATGGACCTACGCCACTCATCAGCCTGCTGTGGTGGCAACCCATATACAAAATAGAGGAAGATTGGCACAGATGTTAGCTCAGGGCTAATCTTCCTCAGCAAAAAACAAACAAACAAGAAGAGTAACTCTTTCTTCTTCATTGGGCATCAGTATGTACATATGGCACGAGAGCTCCTCCTTTTTGCTTCCTGACTCCAGTTTAATGAAGTTTCTGTTTATTAATTTGACACCAGAAATCTGGAGGTCATGAATGACTCCCCCCTCTTCCTCATTCCCCATTTCTTAGTCAGTCTCTGAAGTCTGTTAGATCTACAGCAGTGCAGTCAAGCACAAAGGCCTTGGAACCAGATTATCTGGGTTCACGTCCCAACAATGTGTTATGTAGTATCTCTGTTCCACAGATTTCTCATCTGTAAAATAAAGATGATAATTGGACCTAACTCCTAGAATTTTTCTAGTTTTGAAGATTATATGAATTTGTGTATGTTAAACACATAGAAAAATGCCTGGATCCATGTGTTAAATTTGTTATGAGTATTATTAAATATCTCCTATTGCTTAAACCTGGCTTGTTTACACCTGGATTACCACACTTGGCTTATAATAGAGGTTCCTGATACCAGTCTTCCTTACCTACACTCCATCCCTTCTTCCAACTGCGGCCAAAGAGATAGTCCTAAAATGCAGATCTGATCATGTCTCTCTACTCCCCAAATCCCTCCCATAATTTCTCAACAACTGGCTCTCCTCTCACAGCTCAACCCTTCACACAGTCTGCAGAGGCCAAATTAACTTGGTTTTGATCTTTCAAAGCAACACTCCTTTGCTGTCAGGCCTTTATGCATAGTTTTGTGTCCGCCTAGAGCACTCTTTCCACCTTCCTGGCCTCCTCCCCACCCCCACTCACTTCTCCTGGTTACCACTTCTACATCCTTCAACTCCCCACTTAGCAATCAAAGCGCCTCCCCTGGAAAGCACTGAGAAGAATGCCTTCCTTCAGAACAGAGTTAGTTATCTTTCCTCCTATTTTTGGTCTATCAGAGCACTTATCAGATTGTGATATAATTGTCTCTTTGCCCTCTAAAATGTCATCAGACTGTATCTGATTTATTTACAGTGGAATTCCCATCACAATGCCTGGCCCAGATAACTCTTCAGTAAATATTTGTGAATAAATGAATGAGAGAAAAGTATTATCATATTCATTTTACCTACAAGGAACTAGAGACCCATGTAGGGTATTTATTGACGGTCACATGGTTAGTAAGTGGTGGAGAAGGGATCTGACACCAGCTTTTGTAACTCTAAAACTCATGATCACTGTGACTTTACAGGAAGGAAAGAGACTTTGAAATCCTTAAAGGTAACCCCTTCTGTGTATTGGAGAACACACATACACAATTTGGAGAGGGACGAGATTCATTCAAACAAACAAACAAACAGAGAAAACACCTATTTCCTGTACTTCTTTGGGAGTAAATTTAGGAAATAGAGCCCTGCCAGTAATAATGGCCAAAATATAATGAACACTAAACATACATTACATTACTTGATCCTTAGAACAGCACTATAAAGTAGATATAATCAAACTCTTTCTACAAGGGAGGAAAGATGCTTGGAAAATGCTTAGAAAAGGTGAGCAACCAGCTCTAGGTCAATAGCTATTAAGGGATGGAGTCAAGATTTGCACCCTGAACTTTCTGAACATAGTCTGCTCTTAACTCTTTGACTATCGTTCTAGTAGCCAAACAGGCGCCTGCATCCTGGACCTGGACCTGTAAAATCCAGAGACTGGGCAAGGAAGGAGTCTTCAACTCTCCAGTAAGCTTCCTTTGGGTAAACAGGAGAAAACTCCACACTGGAGTAACTCCCTGCCTCTGTTCTCCCCAGCCCACCTTCAACTTCAACCCATTTTCCATACTGTTAACCTGGTGTTTTTTCTAAAATGCAAATCTCAATCACGTAGACTTCCTCCTTAACCTTGCAGTGGCTCTCCTTCCGCTTCGGGGTAAAGTTTCAACTCCTTAGCATAACCCAGGAAGCCCTCACAATCTGGCCCTGACCTAATTTTCCTTCTCCTCCTCCTCTTCCTTCTTTTTTTAAGTCTGTTATGAACTGAGTTGTCTTCCTCAAAATTCATATATTGAAGCCCAGACCCTCAATATGACTATATCTGGTGATGGGGCCTTTATGGAGATAATTAAGGTAAAATGAGGCCATAAGAATAGGGCCCTAATCTGATGGTATTGGTGTCCTCATAAGAAGAGGAAGAGAGACCAGAAACCTCTCTCTCTCCCTGCAGGTGGACAGAGGAAAATGCCTGGAAGGACATGGTAGGAAGGTGGCCGTCCGTCAGCCAGAAAGAGAGGCCTCATCAGACACCAACCCTGGAAGCTTGATATTAGACTTCTAGCCTCCAAATTGTGAGAAAATCATTTTCCATTTTTCCAGCCACCCAGTCTGTGGCTTGTTATGGCAGCCTGAGCTGACTAATACAAAGTCTTACTCTATGTGAAAAGCCTCATGAGCCCAACTTGTCTAGATCAGCCCTGTCCAAGAGAGCTTTTTGTGAGGATGGAAATGTTCTGCATCTGCTCTGTCCAACGGAATAGTCACCAGCCACATGCGGCTAATGAGCGCTTGAAGAGTGGCTAGTGCAACTGAGGAAGTGAACTTTTAATGTTAATTTTAGTTAATGTAAATTAAGTTTAAATAACCACATAAGGCTAGTGACTATAGTATTCCACAGCACCTGTCTAAATGGTTAAATTTGAATCTTGCTGTGATATCTGAGACCATAATCGTCTATGTAGTTTTTTTTTTTTTTTTAAAGATTGGCACCTGGGCTAACAACTGTTGCCAATCTTTTTTTTTTCTGCTTTATCTCCCCAAACCCCGCCTGTACACAGCTGCATATCTTAGTTGCACGTCCTTCTAGTTGTGGGATGTGGGATGCCGCCTCAACGTGACCTGACGAGCAGTGCCACGTCAGCGCCCAGGATCCGAACCCTGGGCCGCCACAGCAGAGCCCGTGAACTTATCCACTCGGCCACGGAGCCGGCCCCTATATAGTTTTTTGATTAAGCTATTTTTATACGCCTCGTGTAGTCAAAACTTAGTTAAAATGCATGATAACATAAACCATCATTTAAAAAAGCATTGTAAGAAACAACAAAGAAGTTTATAACATTAAAAATGATACTCAAATCCTGCCTAAAAAAAAAGAAGAGAAAAACAATTTATCCTGTGATCAAGGCTTAGACATTATTTCTCAAATCTCACAGTAGAAAAAAAAACATATCAACATAAGAAAGACAGTATGCTCTTCCCAATTTGCCCTATCTGTATAGTAAGTCAGTGTAAAGGATTTATAAAGGTGTACTATGCATCTACACAACTATATGATTTGGGCAATGGTTACAAAACTTTTAGTTAATGCATCAACTTTGTACCCTATGCTGTTGTCACTTAATGGCAAGACCAATCTTTATTCCATTCTCTCAAATGTCATATATTAATCAATGCCTCTGGGTTCTCAGTAGGCTTAGATAATTGTATGTTGATTTGCTCCTGCTATAGCCATCAGATTTAACCACTTGTTGAATTTGTCACCTTGGACTCTGTCTGTCATACTCAAGTCTCCAAGAAAAAAGGCATAAGGAAAGCTCCAGCCAGTGGTACCACCTTTGTCACAGGGTAGCATGTTGTTCTGAATTTCTGTCTCCTCTCCGCAAACTGAGATGATCAGGCTGGGATGGAACCTGAGGACTCCTTTGTCTCTCTCCCCAGAATCCTGAAGTCAGTGGCTAGCAAACTCAGAGTTAGAAATATTTCAGCAAGTAATAGCAAATTAGATTAACCATGGAATAAACATGTATTTTTCTTTCACAAATCAAGAGGTTGGACCTATTTGTTTAGAGGCTCAACTATCTCAGGGCAGGCAACGCTGCAATTCTTTTGCTTCCCTTGTAGTCTCAAAATAGCTGCTTTAGTGCTAGACATCATAAGAAGAAGGAGGCAAGAGGAAGATGAAAAGACCAGTACCAGACATGTCTGCCCATTTTTATCAGGAAAGCATGGGCCGGCCCTGTGGCCGAGTGGTTAAGTTCGGGGGCTCTGCTGTGGTGGCCCAGGGTTTGGATCCTGGGCGCTGACGTGGCACTGCTCGTCAGGTCACGTTGAGGTGGCGTCCCACATGCAACAACTAGAAGGACCCACAGCTAAGACATACAACTATGTACGGGGCGATTTGGGGAGATAAAGCAGAAAAAAAAAAAAAGATTGGCAACAGTTGTTAGCTCAGGTGCCGATCTTTAAAAAAAAAAAAAAAAAAAGAGGAAAGCAGAAAGCTTTCCCAGAAGTCACTGTCCTGGGCCTCTCCTTGCTGTAGAGGAGGCTGAGATGGCCTTTAGATTGATGAGAGAGAAAGAATTGGGAATGGATGCGGGTGTGGCCCAAGCCCTGAGCCTCTTCTTTGCCTCTGGCCCCATTCTGGCCTATTTCTAAGAAAGAATTCCATCCCCTCATTCCTTCCAGACTAAAAAAGCCAAAGCAGTAAGCCTTTGTTTCATTCCTGCTGTCTCTGGACTAGGGCCCCCACTACATCCTCTGCTGTGGGTTTGCATGGTCCCCAACACGACAGCCAGTGTCAGCTGCCAGAGCTGAGGAGCCAGAGCAATCAAGAGGAAGCAAAGCAAGAGGTCAGGATCTGGGTAAATGGTAACAGTGGAGAATATAGGGGCAAGGTGAAGAGTGGGGAACTGAGCCCCAGGCGTTGGGACCAGAGACAGGGTAGCTGGAATGGGGGTGGGGTTGTCAGCATTAAATGGCAAGAGTCCAGGCAGATGAGTCATTTTTTGGGAGTGAAAGGGCAGGGGTGGAGCTAAAGCAAGAGGCCAGGATTCAGGTGACGGCTTGAAGGGGAATATGGTCCCCTCACGCAGACATTAGGATAATCCATGCATTTTTTGCAGGCACCCTTTTCTGGATCTCCTCTAGCTTAATTCACCAACAGGATAGCTATTTCAGGTGGCAGAATACACTATTTCAGCCACATTCCAAGTGAACACCACAGAGACATTTAGATGTTAGAAAATCGTCTTTCCCTCCTCTTCACCCCAATCTTTGTTTCATGTATTTGAGGCATAAATTCCAATAAGAAATGATTTTATGAAAATGCAAGATAATTCTAAAATTATACTACACCCTGTTGTTCAGTGTAGAGAAGTTGATAGACGTTGCTCTCTTAAGAGTGCTTCAGAGGATAGGATGTTGCTTTATGCTGCAATTGAAATAGGCTCAACAACCATAGAGTTATGTGACGTTTACATGCTTTTCTTAAGAAATGTCCTTTCCCAATACATGGGCTTTGAGCTGTTTCCCTCTGCCTGGAGCTCTGTCCCCACAACAGGAACAAAATGGACAAGATCCCTGCCTTCTGGGAGCTTACATTCTAGTAACAGAAGCTCAGCATGGGATAATTATGATGGTTGAACTTTAAATTTGGATTAGAGGTACTTGCAACCAAGGCAAAAATGAAAATACACATTAAGGTTACATAATTCTCACTGTCTGATCAGAAGCAGCATATTATTTTATGAGAAGAGACAAACTTTTCCCTTGACGTTGAATTCTAGAAGGTTTTCATTACCTGATTCTTTATCTAAAGAGCAGTGAGTAATATAACAGGCAATGCTTTTTAACAGAGTTTTGTAAGAGTTGCAGAAATGTGGCTCTTATAAAAAGTTCACATAAAACCTAAAGGAGTATTATTGGATAGTAACTCAGTGAAAATTTCCACAGTGGGAAATAGCAATCATTACAAAGAAAAGAAATCTGCTTCAAAAAAGAAAGCCAAAATACCTAATTCTTTCCTTCCAGGTACTGACAGTCAACCAAAACATTTACGAAAGAGAAAACAAGACCTAAAACATTCTAAGTGGGTCATTAGAGAATAATGGTTAGGTATTCACCAGCACATGCGATCTTGATGAGGGAAGATGTACAGAGAGGCCATAAAATTGGATTCCCTAAACTTGGCAAGACCCTGATGGTTCACTAACCCTCCTGATGTCGTTGTAAAGTGGTTCAGAGGGTATGGAGAATAATCTGGGATATGTATAAGAACCTTCTAAAACTGCTTAAGCCTTTTGACCTGGCAACTCCACTTTAGGAAATCCCAAGAAAAAAAACATCTGAGGCAGGGTGGGAGGAGTTCAAAAAAATATTATGGCAAAGGGGCTGACATTTAGGGCACTGGGAAGTGATTATCAGAGTATGATTTGTTTGTGAAACTTGCAAGTTACTTAACCTTTCTAAGTCTCAGTTTTGTCATCTGTAAAATGGGAATAAAAATAGTGCCTGTCTCACTGGGTTGTTGCGATATTAAATAAGACAATGGATGAAAAGTTATACTTTCAGTACCTGGGGTCTAGGGAGCTTTAATTAGGTTAGTGATAATGATGATGATGATGATGATGATGATCTTGAGAACTTGAAGCCACTCAAAGTCCCAAAGATGTGAAAATAGCTATGAAAACTTACAGTATGTAAACAAAATGAAATATTAGGTAGCTATTAAAAATGACATGTATGTAAGCTATTTTTATAGTGTAGTATAAAATGCCAGAACACAAAATAGTTTTGTATAGTGATTATAACAAGGTAAGAAGACAGGAATGCATTAAAAATAACCCAGTAGAATTTTTAGAGGTGGAAACAGAGTTTAATATTCCGTTGGTGTGTGGGGCATTGTTTCTAAAGTTCGTAGTGAATTCTTTTTCAAATAAACTTAGTTCTCAGTGCCCGGAGATTCATTTTTTACCTTTCAATTGTGAAATAAAAGACACGGAAAAGTGGCTCAAAGAAAAATGTACCGTTTAGGGGCCAGCCTGGTGGCACAGTGGTTAAGCTCTCATGTTCCGCTTTGGTGGCCCAGGATTGGCCGGCTCGGATCCCAGGTGCGGAGCTACATACCACTCATCAAGCCATTCTGTGGCAGGCATCCCACATATAAAGTAGAGGAAGATGGGCACAGATGTTAGCTCGGGGCCAGTCTTCCTCAGCAAAAAAAGAGGAGGATTGGTGGCAGATGTTAGCTCAGGGCTAATCTTCCTAAAAAAAAAAAAAAAAAAAAGCACAGTTTAATGATTTATCACAAAGTGAACAGCAATGTATCACCCAAGTCAAGAAAATGAGTGGCCAGCATCCCCAGAAACCACCCTCCTAATTGCTGCCCTCTCTAAGCATGTATCTCAAAACACTATAATTTTGCATGTGTTCTTAAAAAATTTATAATGGAAATTAAACAATATGTATTCCTTCGTGTGGCTTCTTTTGCTCAACGTTATGTTTGTGAGATTCACCCATGTTGTTTCATGTAGTTGTCATTCGTTCATCTTCATTGTTGTATAGTATTCCAGTATAAGGACTATACCCCAGTCTATTGATCCATTCTACTGTTGATGGACATTTGCCTTGTGGCAGAGTGTGTTTTCCAAAGATGGTCATGGAAATATCTCTCAACACACATGTTCTTTTTATGAGGTGACCTCAACATTCCCCCCATTAAGCGGTGGAATCTCTCTCTCCTCCCCTCAAATCTGGGTAGGCCTTTGCTTTGCTGTAAGAAAGTCTAAGCTACAACATGGAGAGGCTGCATTCAGGGGTTTGGCCAACAGCCCCAGCTGAGTTCCCGGCTGACAGCTGGCATCAACAGCCAGATGTATGGCTGAAAAAGCCTTTAGATAATTCTAGCCCCTCACGAAAGACTCACACCCTTTGGGTCTTCCCAGCAGAGGCCACAGACATTGTGGAGCTGAGATGAGTAATCTCCTCTAGGCCCTTTCTGAACTCCTGACCCAGAGAATCTGTCAGCATAACAAAATGGTGGTGGTTTTATGCCTCTAAGTTTTGAATGGTTTAACACAGAGCAATAGTGTCTGGAACAGGGCTGTATCCAGTTTTTAGCTATTATAAATGAACATTCATGCACAGCACACGCATTTCTTTTTTAAAAAAATATATTTACAGAATAAATTTTAGTTTTAATGATTGAAGCAAAAGCCCACTAATTCCATTGATGGTGCAGAACTGAGAATTTTTGATAACAAATTTTGGGGAAAGTAACGCAGTTTTTTCTTATTGAGGTCATACTGGCTTATAACATTGTGTAATTTTGTGTGTATGTTGTCATATATCAGTTTTTATATAGACTGCATTGTATTCACCACCAATAGTCTAGTTTTTATCTGTCACCATACCTATGTGCCCCTTTACCCCTTTCACTCACCCCCCCCAACCATTCCCCTCTGGTAACCACTAATATGTTCTCTTTATCCATGTGTTTGCTTATCTTCCACAAATGAGTGAAATAATATGGTGTTTGTCTTTCTCTGCCTGGTTTATTTTGCTTAACATAATATCCTCAAGGTCCGTGCATGTTGTCTCAAATAGCACAATTTTGTCTTTTTTATGGCTGAGTAGTATTCCATTGTGTGTGTGTGTGTGTTACACCACATATTCTTCATCCCTTCATCAGTTGAAGGGCACTTGGGTTGCTTCCACATCTTGGCTACTGTGAATAATGCTGCAATGAATAGAGGGGTGCATAGATCTCTTTGTACTGTTGGTTTCATGTTCTTTGGATAAATACACAATAGTGGGATAGCTGGATCATATGGTATTTCTATTTTTAATTTATTATTGTTTTTTGAGGAAGATAAGGCCTGAGCTAACATCTGCTGCCAATCCTCCTCTTTTTGCTGAGGAAGATGGGCCCTGAGCTAACATCCGTGCCCATCTTCCTCTACTTTATATGTGGGATGCCTGCCACAGCATGGTTTGACAAGTGGTGCATAGGTCCGCACCCAGGATCTGAGCTGGCGAACCCAGGGCCAACAAAGTGGAGCACACGAACTTAAGCACTGCGTCACCAGAGCAGCCCCTCTATTTTTAGTTTTTTGAGAACTCTCCATACTGGTTTCCATAGTGGCTGCAACAGTTTGTATTCCCATCAGCAGTGTATGAAGGTTCCCTTTCCTCCACATCCTCTCCAACATTTGTTGTTTTTTGTCTTGGTAATTACAGCCATTCTAACAGGTGTAAGGTGGTATCTTAGTGTAGATTTTATTTGTATTTCCCTGATGCTTAGTGATGTTGAATATCTTTTCATGTGCCTATTGCCATCTGTATATCTTCTTTGGAAAAATGTCTGTTCATATCCTCTGCCCATTTTTCAATCGAATTGTTTGTCTTTGTCTTGTTGAGTTGTATGAGTTCTTTATATATTTCAGAAATGAACCCCTTGATGGACATATGATTTGAAAATATTTTCTTGCAGTTGGTGGGTTGTCTTTTCATTTTATTCATGGTTTCCTTTGCCTTGAGGAGGCTCTTTAGTCTAATGTAGTCTCATTTCTTTATTTTTTCTTTTGTTTCCCTTTCCTGAGTAGACATTGTATTCAAAATGTTGCTGCTAAGACTGATGTCAGAGAGCATACTGCCTGTATCTTCTTCTAGGAGTTTTGTGGTTTCAGGGCTTGCATTCCAGTCTTTAATCCATTTTGAGTTAATTTTTGTGTATGGTGTAAAATAATGGTCTACTTTCATTCTTTTGCTTATGGCAGTCCAGTTTTCCCAACACCATTTATTGAAGAGACTTTCCTTTCTCTATTGTATGTTCCTGACTCCTTTATCAAAGATTAACTATCCACAGATGTGTCATTTTATTTATGGACTTTCAATTCTTTTTTGTTTACCTGTGTGTCTGTTTTTGTGCCAGTACCATGCTATAGTTTTGATTACTATGGCTTTGTAGTGTACATATATATATATATATATATATATATATCACACACACATATATACATATACACACACACACATATATATATATGTATTTTTTGTTGTTGTTGTTGAGAAAGATTAGCCATGAGCTAACATCTATGCCAAACGTCTTCCACTTTATACGTGGGTTGCTGCCATGGCATGACTGACAAGTGGTATAGATCTCTACCCAGGATCCAAACCCATGAACCTGAGCCACCAAAGCATAGCATGCCAAACTTACCCACTGCATCACGAGGCTGGTCCCTGTAGTATACTTTGAAGTCAGTGATTGTGATGCTTCCAACTTCGTTCTTTTTTCTCAGGATTGCTTTGGCTATTTGAGGTCTTTTGTTGTCCATATAAATTTTAGGATTCTTTGTTCTGTTTCCATGAAGAATGTCATTGGGATTCTGGTTGGGATTGATTGCATTGCATCTGTAGATTGCTTAAGGTAATATGGACATTTTAACTACGTTTATTCTTCCAATCCATGAGCATGAGATATCTTTCAATTTTTTTGTGTCTTTTTCTATTTCTTTCAATAATTGTCTTAACTAGTTTCCAGTGAATAGGTCTTTCACCTCCTTGGTTAAATTTATTGCTAGATATTTTATTCTTTTTCTTGCGATATAAATGGGATTGTATTCTTGACTTCTCTTTCTGCTAGTTTGTTATTAGTGTATAGAAATGCAACTGAGTTTTGTAAGTTGATTTTGTACACTGCAACTTTGCTGTAGTTGTTTATTTATTTCTAATAGCTTTCAGGTGGATTCTTTAGGGGTTTCCGTATATAGAATCATGTCATCCACAAACAGCGAGAGTTTAACTTCTTCCTTTCCAATTTGGATACCTTTTATTTCTTTTTCTTGCCTAATTGCTCTGGCCAAAACCTCCAGTACTATGTTGAATAAGTGTGGTGAGAGTGGGCACTCTTGTCTTGTTCATGTTCTCAGAGGGATGACTTTTAGTTTTTCACCATTAAATATGATGTTGGCTGTGGGTTTGTCATGTATGGCTTTTATTATGTTGAGCTACTTTCCTTCTATACTCATTTTATTCAGAGTTTTTATCACAAATAGATGTTGGATCTTGTCAATCACTTTCTCTGTAACTATTGAGATGATCATACAATTTTTATTCCTCATTTCTTTAGTGTGGTGTTTCACATTGATTTATTTGCAGATGTTGAACCATCCCTGCCTTCCTGGTATAAATCCCACTTGATCATGGTGTATGTTCTCTTTAATGTATTGCTATATTTGGTTTTCCAACATTTGTAGAGGTTTTTTTTCTTTTGGTGAGGAAGATTGGCCTTCAGCTAACATCTATTGGCAATCTTCCTCTTTTTGCTTGAGGAAGACTGTCACTGAGCTAACATCTGTGCCAATCTTCCTCTGATTTTTGTGTTTGGGATGCCACCACAGCATGGCATGATGAGCAGTGTGTAGGTCTGTGCCTGGGATCCAAACCTGTGAACCCTGGGCCGCCAAAGTGGAGAGTGCAAACTTAACTACTACACCACTGGGTCAACCCCTTGTTGAGGATTTTTGCATCTACGTTCATCAGTGATATTGGTCTGTAATTTTCCTTCTTTGTGTTGTCCTTGTCTGGTTTTGGTATCAGCGTGATGTTGGCCTCATAAAATGAGTTAGGAAGACTTCTGTCTTCTTCAATTTTTTGGAATAGTTTGAAAAGAATAGATATTAAATCTTTGAATATTTGATAGAGTTATTCAGAGAAGCCATCTGGTCTTGGACTTTTGTTTTTCAGGAGGATTTTGATTACTATTTCAATCTCTTTATTTGTGATTGGTCTATTCAGATTCTTTATTTCTTCTTGCTTTAGTTTTGGGAGGTTGTATGAGTTTAAGAATTTATTCATTTCTTCTAAGTTGTCAAATTTGTTGGCATATAGCTTTCATAGTATTCTTATAATCCTTTGTATTTCTGTGTTATCCATTGTAATTTCTCCTTTTTAATTTTTAATTTTATTTATTTGAGCCTTCTTTTGTTTTTTCTCAGTAAGTCTGGTTAAGGGTCTATCAATTTTGTTTATCTTCTCAAAGAACCAGCTCTTAGTTTCATTGATCCTTTCTATTGTTTTTTTAGTCTCTATTTCATTTATTTCTCCTCTAATGTTTATTATTTGCCTCCTTCTGCTGACTTTGGGCTTTGTTTGTTCTTTGTTCTATAGTTCTTTTAGGTATAGTTTAAGATTACTTATTTGAGATTTTTCTTATTTGTTGAGGTAGGCTGCCTGTATTGCTACAAATGTCCCTCTTAGCACTGCTTTTGCTGCATGCCATTAGAGTTGGTATGTTGTGTTTTCATTTTCATTTGTCTCCAGGTATTTTTTTATTTCTCCTTTGACTTCTTCATTGATCCAATGGTTGTTCAGTAGCATGGTGTTTAGTCTCCACGTATTTGTGACTTTCCCAGCCTTTTACTTGTAGTTGATTTCTAGTTTCATAGCATTGTTAGAAAAGCTGCTTGATATGATTTCAATCTTCTTAAATTTATTGAGGTTTGCCTTGTTTCCCAACACATGGTCTATCTTTGAGAATGTTCCATGAGCACTTGAGAAGAATTTGCACTCTGCTGATTTTAGATGGAATGTTCTATATATATCTATTAAGTCCATCTGTTCTAGTATTTCATTTAAGGCCACTGTTTCCTTGTTGACTTTCTGTCTGGATGATCTATCCATTGACGTAAGAGGGGTATTGAGGTCCCCTACTCTTTTTTTTTCTTTTGAGGAATATTATCTCTGAGCTAACATTGGCTGCCAATCCTCCTCTTTTTGCTGAGGAAGACTGGCCCTGAGCTAACATCCATGCCCATCCTCCTCTACTTTATATGTGGGACACCTACCACAGCATGGCTTGCTGAGTGGTGCCATGTCTGCACCCAGAACCCGAACTGATGAACCCTAGGCCACCGAAGCGGAATGTGTGAACTTAACTGCTGAGCCACTGGGCTGGCCCTGAGGTCCCCTACTCTTATTGTGTTGCTGTCAATTTCTCCCCTTAGATATATTACTAGTTGCTTTATATACTTTGGTGCCCCAGTGTTAGGTACATATGTATTCATAAATGTTATCTCCTCTTGGTGGAATGCCCCTTTTATCATTATATACTGCCCCTCTTTGTCTCTCATTGTCTTTTTTATCTTGAAGTCTGCTTTGTCTGATGTAAGTATGGCAACACCTGCTTCTTTTGCTTGCCACTTGCTTGGAGTCTCCTTTTCCATCCCTTCACTCCAAGCCTTTGTTTGTCTTTAGAGCTGAGATGTGTTTCCTGGAGGCAGAAATTGTTGGGTCTTGTGTTTTACTCCATCCAGCCAGTCTGTGTCTTTTGATTGGAGAATTCAATACATTTGCATTTAGAGTAATTATTGATATATGAGGGCTTAGTACTGCCATTTTATCTCTTGTTTTCCAGTTGTTCTATATTTCTATTGTTTCCTTTTCCTTGCATTTCTGACTGCCATTACAGTTTGGTGGTTTTCTCAATTTTCTCTTTATTTATGATTTGTGTCTCTGCTCTGATTTTTTATTTAGTGGCTACCATGAGGTTTGTATAAAAGATCTCATAGTTGAGATAGTCCATTTTCTGATAGCCTCATATCTCCATTAGCCTAAGCAGGTTTCATCCCTTTCCTCTTCCCCTTCTGAGTTATTGTAGTCACAAATTATTCTTTTATGTGTTATGAGTTTGTGACTAAATTGAAGTGTTTATAGTTATTTTTGATATTATCTTTCCCTTTGTCTTTTATGTTATAATTAAGTGTTCACTAAACTTTTCTGATATGGAGCTGCAATTTTCTGATTCTTTCTGTCTATTTATCTCCTTGATCAAGGTTTTGTAAACCTTTTCTTTTTAGTTTCAGAAGGGAGGACTCTCTTTCAATGTTTCTTGTAAAGTAGGCCTAGCAGTGATGAACTCCCTCAGGTTTTGTTTATGTGGGAAAGCTTTTATGTCTCCATCATATCTGAAGGATGGTTTTGCTGGATAGAATATTCTTGGCTGAAGGTTTTTGTCTTTCAGTGTTTTGAATATATCATTCCATTCTCTCCTAGCCTGTAAGGTTTCTGCTGAAAAACCTGCTGAAAGCCTGATAATAGTTCCTTTGTAGGTTATTTTCTTCTGCCTTGCTGCCCTTAATATTTTTTTTTTGTCATTGACTTTTGCCAGTTTTACTATTATATGCTTTGGAGAAGATCTTTTTCGCATTGATGTAATTAGGCATTCTATTGGCTTCATGTACTTGTACATCCAGTTTTTTCCCCAGGTTTGGGAAATTCTTTGCTATTCGTTCTTTGAACAAGCTCTTTGATCCTTTCTCCCTTTCTTCTCCCTCTGGGATACCTTTTGTTGCTTTTCCTAATTGAGTCAGATATTTCTCGAAGAATTTCTTCATTTTTGAAAAACATTAGTTCTCTCTCCTCCTTCACCTGAAGCTTTTCTATATTTCTATCCTCTAAATCACCAATTCTGTCCTCCATAATGTTAGCTCTATTTTTTATGGATTCTAGATTTTTAAAATCTAATTAATTGTGTTCTTCATATCAAGAATTTCTGTTTAGTTTTTTTTAGACTTTCCATCTCTTTGGTGAAATATTCCTTCTGCTCATTAATTTTATTCCTAAACTCATTAAACTGTCTTTCTGAGTTTTTTTGTAACTCATTGAGTCTTTATGACAATTATTTTGATTTCTCTGTCATTTAGATTGTAAATTTCTGTGACTTCAGGGTTGGTTTCTGGAGACTTGTCATTTTCCTTCTGCTCTGAAGTGTTAGTGTACTTCTTCATGGTGTTTGATGAACTGACCCTTTGCCAGCACATTTGTGGTAGTATCAGGTCACAGATTACACCTGCCACCACGGGGGGCAAGGCAGGAGCTGTGTTTTCTGATCCCACCACATCTGCTGGACGTTGTGCCGATAGGACTTCTCTGCATTTGTGTGCCGGCCGTAGCTGTTTGTCAGGTCATGCATGCATGTGCAGGTGGGGTCTTGTGCTCCACCAGTGGGTCACTCTGGCTCAGGACCACTGCGCTTGGCAGGATACCTGCCAAGCTGCTGCACTAGTTGGGAGGGGAGGGGTGCCTTCTTTCACACATAGGCTGGTTCTGTGCTCGTGGGTGGCTCAGCTGAGCCGCTGTGCTTGGTCGGGACTCCTTGTTTGGGGCTGAGCTGCACCACTCAGTGGGGAGTGTCCCCACAGGCAGGGCCTTCTCAGCACCATGGGTGCTACCACAAGCCAGGCTACAATTCCGAAAGTGGTCACATGTGCTGGCCTGTCCTCGCTTCCTCTTAGAGTCATGCCGGCCACTGTATGAGACCTGCAACCTAGATTGCTGCTGCTGGGGAGTGGGAGGGTTGGGCTCACCTAGTTCCACTGCCTCCTGGAGATCCAGTCCACCCACCTTCAGTTGCATGGCTGTGTGGATCTCTAAGATGTCCTGTTGTACTGTGCAGGGAATCCTCTGCTTGTTAATGAGTGTCCATTTAGTTGTAACTTAGATGGGAGACAAAGGAAACAACTCACTTCACCATGATGCTGACATCCCACATACACTTCTTTTGGGAATATGTAGGGGTCATAGGTTACAAATATCTTTAACTTTGGCAGATAATGCCAAACTTTTTCCAAAGTGGGTGTACCAGTTTAGCCTTCCTTGAGCGGTACAGGAGAATTCCAGTTGTTTCACAACCTCACTAATATTTGATATTGTCAGTCTTTTTAAATGTCAGCCATTTTGGTGGATGTGTGGTAGTATCTTATTGTTGTCTTAATTTGCATTTCTCTGATTTCTAATAAGGTTGAGCTTTTTAAAACATATGTATCTGGCATTTGGTCATAAAGATATTCTTCTATATTATCTAAGAGCTTTATTATTTTGCCTTTCACATTAATAGCAACAATTCCAGAAGGTACCATGATGTCATTTTGTTTGTCTTCCCTCAAGTCGTCTCCTGGGATTGTAGCCATTTACATGATATCTTAATCCAAAATGAGGTAGAAGAGTGAGTGAGGATCTAACCTGGGAATATTATCCTGCTCCCACAGCTTTGAAGTTTTTAATTGTAAACCAAGTGTTAAAATCAAAATCCTACAGCCCTAGAAGACTAAAACTCTTTATTCTTCAATCAGCCAAATCCAACTAAATCATTTGGGACCCAACCTCGGCAGAAGAGGTTTCCCACTCACTCTGTTCTCCCCATCTCAGGCCTCTCCTCTAAACCACATTCTAGCCTAAGCTATGGCTCTCCTCCTTTCTCATTGTGCTGGCCAAACGAGCGTCAACTCTTCCACTCCCATCTGGCCCTTGTGGCCAGGACAAGGTGATTAAGAGGAATGTCTTCTAAATTCTGGATTTCCAGATTTAGGGGCAAATATGAGGCTGTTCATGCATTTTAATGCAATTTTAGACCTTTCCATCTCAGTGTTTGAGTTCCCCTGGAAGGAGTAGGATGGCTTTTCCTTCCAGGAGTTACTACCCATGGAATTACAACAAAGTCAGATTTCCAGCCGGCTCTTCTCTAAACTGTGAGACCAACTTTTTCTTCCTGGCCAACACAGACGTATGGGAAAATATGTCCAGTTACCCTAATGTCTACTTTACACAGACTCCACTAGTCATTCATTTCCCTTCTCCTTCTTTCTTTTCTTCTCCCATTTATCTTCTTTCTTGCTTATGACTTTTCCATACTCCTAAATAACTTTGTCTCTTCCCCCAAACTAAAAACAAACACATTACAGTTTAACACTCTTAGTATAAAAATTCTGCCCCCTTGCACTACTTTCCTTAAGACTTTTAACTTCCATCTAATATCAGCGTAAAAGCTTTTTCAGACCAGGAAATGCAAGAGAGAGAAAAGGAGTCAGAACATATTGAGAGCATAAGAAATGCTCACACAATAGCGTTGTAGTTGGTTAGGAGGTAGGTGGTACTGATGATCTTTTCCCCCACAAGGCAGCCCTGAAGTGCTAGGGTGATCATAGAGGCCTTTACTTCCCTCCCAGCCCCACCTCCATAGGGAGAGCACTTCTCAGGGTCAGTTTCCCAGTGGAGGTGCTGGTGGTATAATGCTAAAGAAGAGCCCAGAAGTTCAGCTCTAATCACTCATTCAGGGAATAGTGTTGTGGCTACTCTGTAAGACTTGGTCCCACCTGCCCTGCCTACTTGCCAACACAACCCAGAGTGTACCCTGCAAAGAAAGCAAATTGCTTCTCTCCAGTGATGGCATGATTGATAGTTATACCTTTCTAGCCTCCAGATCAGAATTCATCCAGATGAGAAAGAATGAATAGAAGTGAGTCCCATGTGATCATAAACCAACAGCCTTGAAAAATAGCAAAAGAATATTTCTTACTCGAGTTTTTTGCTTAGCCTGGTTTTGCTGTGTACTACTTCAGTATGCCTGCATAATCCACATACTCATCATTTTTGATAACTAAGAAGCCTCATGTTGCCTTCCATTGGTGCTTAAGCAAATTAAAAACACCACCTTTTGTTCAGTCTCTACAATGGGGACAGTACTAGATATCTTACGTATATTATCATATTATCTCATGAAATTGCTATAATGATCCTATGGGGGAAATGTTGCTTCCATTACAAAGACAATAAAACTGAGGCTCAGGAGGACAGGATTCTAACCTAGGTCTATTTGACTCCTAAATTCAAGCTTTTAGTCCTTCTATCAGTTAATTTATTCAGGAGGCATTGTTTTGGAAGCTTCTTGGAGACCATCCTACCTCACAGGCTCAAAGGCTGAGGTCATTGTCAAAGACTTCCTCCATTTAGTACATTCACATTGTCAGCCTATTTTTTCTTATGTCAACAAGACCTCTTGCCCACCATCTTTTACTTTCCCCATCAAATGATCTTTTTCTTTCAGTCCTAGAAACAAAATGCTGGGCTGGATGAGTCATTGTTTCAAGCCACTGTGGCCATTTTCTGTGCTCCTCCTACAGAAACTATTATCTAGCACCTTGGGTAATTTTTTCCCTTTTACCCAACTTTTATTGTCCTTTCTCTGCTGAGAAAATTTCTGTCCCTACATGGAGAGGTTAGAGGGATTCTCCTCCAAGTTCCTTCTTGGGTTAAGACAGAGCTGACAATATGTGAGAAGGTTTAGAAGTTCTGGGAGTGATTTTTAAGGAGGGGATTTGCATTAATAGGCCTTGCTTGTCCCAGCCCCACCCCCATTTCCAGGACCTTTGCTCCTCTTAGGGATGCCTTCCTTCCAGGTACTTGGGGGTCAAGTGCTACCCTCTGGCTGTCCAGCAGAGGCCTTGTTGGCAGGCATGCCCAGTGCTTGGCCCATAGCCTCTTCCTCCACCCCAACTCCCGCCTCCTGGATGTTATAGGTTGGTCAAGGTGTTTTCAGGAGGCAACCAGTTAACTTGAAGACTGTATTTGTCGGATGGACCCTGGACAGCTCCTGATCTCCTTCTTACCCTGGGACCTAGAACTTCCAGGGAGAGACAGATGAACCTAAAATGAGATCTAAAAGCACTGACAAGAACATCACAACCAGCACAAAGTGGTGTCGGCCCCGTGGAGTGGTCCACAAAGAAGAAGTTGCCATGAGGGTGAAAGAAGAAATGGCATGCTGGTGAAAGCCAGGAGAATTACTGCCTTCCTGGGCACCAGCTCTAGAGTCCCTGCCCAAGAAGCAAGTAGGAACTCATCTTTTGGATCATACAGAACAGGATAGAGAAGAAGACTCTCCCTTCTTGGTATGTGGCTTGAAAGGAACCTGGTTATCTCTCTCCAGGCCTCAGCGCTAAAAGGTTACCGTAGGAAAGGTGCTAATGAAAATGATGGAATCATTCCTGATGTGAGTTGAATTGTGTTCCCCCAATAAGCTGAAGTCCTCACCCACAGTACCTTATAATGTAATTGTATTTGGAGATAAGGTCATTGTAGAAGTAATTAATTAGGTTAAAATTAGGTCATAGTGGAGTAGGGTGGGTCCCCTAATCCAATATGAAAAGAATGCCTTGTGAATAGACAGACACACACAGGAAGAACACCATGTGAAGACTGGAGTTAGCCACAAGCCAATGAACTACCAGAAGCTAGGAGAAAGACCTGGAACAGACCCTCCCCTAGAGCCTTCAGAGGGAGCATGGCCCTGCCAACACCTTAATGTCAGACTTGTAACCTCCAGAACTATGAGGATAAATGCCTATTGTTTAAGCCACTCAGTTTGTGGTATTTTGTTACAGTGGTCGTATCAAACTAATGTACCTCCACATGACGGAAAGAAAAAGGTGAGCTAGGGTTACTTTTTTCATTAGAAAGCTGAGGTCTCACAGCAAGTAAGTGGCAGAGTTTGGCCTAAATCTCAACTGTTCTAGGCACTGTGCTCCCCTCCACACACCTGCCAATGGTGTCCTCCCACTCTCTCCTAACAGGGCAAGACAGAAGCAGCCAGGGCATCAGGAGGGTGAAGTTTCCCTTGTCTTCTCTTTCTTATTCCCCTCCCATTTGCTACTTCCTCCTACTTCAAATTTTCCCCTTTTGTCTTTTACTCCATGAATTTTTAAAACATGGGAATGGATTGGGAGAAGAATTTAGAAGCTAGGAGGCTGGACTCACTTGGGCATCTTAATTCCTCCATTTTGCCTCTACCTCCTGTTGTTTCTCCAACCAGACCAGAGCTCAGGGGGCTCACCCTCCAGGGCAGAAAAACTCCAGCATCTGGGGAGAGAGGCAAGCTACCATTTTCCTATTTGAATTGTTTGGTATATCTCTGTGCTGTGCAATGAAATTCTCTTGTCTTCTCTCTCATCTAGGGCTCTCCTAGTACTCAAGGAATGTGAACTCTGAACTCTAAGGGAGTCTGCTCTTTTCATAAACTGATGTTTTTACTTGCTTTGCTTCTCCTTTTCATCTTCATAGACCAATATCTCTATTATTGCCCAAGGCTCATACACTGATACCTCCCTTCCTCCCTATGGCTCCACCGATAGCTCCAAAAAGAGCTTTAATTTTTTGAGACCAAGGTGATAAAGAGGAGGTAAGTGGAAGCATGCATAAGGACTTCCTTCTCATGCTAAGTGAAATAAGCCAGACACAAAAGGACTAATATTGTACGATTTCACTTATATGTGATACCTAGAATAGGCAAATTTATAGAGATAGAAAGTAACATAGAGGTTACTAAGGACTGGAAGGATGAGGGATTGGGGAGTTATTGTTTAATGGAAACAGAGTTTTAGATGATAAAAAAAAAAGTCCTGGCAATGGATAGTGATGATGGCTGTACAACATTGTGAATGTACTTAATGCCACCGAACTGTACACTTAAAAATGGTTAAATGGGGGCTGGCCCCATGGCCTAATGGTTAACTTCAGTGCGCTCCGCTTCAGTGGCCTGGGTTCCCAGGTTCAGATCCTGGGCGCAGACTTACACCACTCATCAGCCACGCTGTGGTGGCATCCCGTATATAAAATAGAGGAAGATTGGCACAGATGTTAGCTCAGGGCCAATCTTCCTCAGCAAAAAAGGGGAAAAATGGTTAAAATGGTAAGCTTTACATTACGATATTTTCTCACAATGAAAAAAGAAAAAATATCAGAGGTAGAATCAGCATTCTTTACTACTAATCCAACATAATTAAAATTCTTTCTGGGTTACTAAGATTAGTACCTCTGGGCAATTATGTTAGATAATTTGGTATTTTCACTGCTTGTTTTAAAATAAATTCTTTGTTTTCTCCTGAAAAAAAAAAGAAGAATTCCGTTCTCAAACCCAGCTTCCTCTAACAGTGGCAATAACACAAAAGATTTTGCTCTTTTGGTTGCAGAGCCTATCTTTTCAATTCCACCCTTGGAGGAAGCCAGACATGTGGTGCGGGGAGCGGGTGTTGAGGATAGGGATTAGAAGGGGAACTGGCGCATCAGAACACTCGCAGCTGCCGTGTCTTTCCCAAGCCTGCATCTCCTTTGCCCCTTCTGAGCTGGTGCTGTCTCCCCTTCCAGTCACACCGCTCTCAGAGGAGAGGTGGTGAAGGGAGCCTGGGTTTCCCACAATTTCTATCATGCTCAGCGTCCCTACCAAACGCAGAGCCCTGGGCAGTCTGCAGGGGGAGCCCGCGTGCAGACCCAGCGGGCCACCTTGATGTGCCAGGCTCCCAAGTGACTGATCCCGGTGGCTGAGTGAGGTCAAGCAGCTCTAGCCAGCTTTCTTTCCAAACACCGTTTGGTTGGAATAATATTATTACACATTAAATTAATAGAAATGTAAAGAGAACTAAGAGAAAGAACTCAAAGTACCAGGAGATTGAAGAGAAACCGGCATACCGGGTGGAGAAAGTCCGGGCTGTGGGGAACGGTCCAAATGTTGGAGAGGAGAAAAGAGCATCAGAAAATCAACAGAGATTTCTTCTAAACTTTAGTGTTGTGCTGTCTTTCAGAAAAAAAGAGAAATGTGGAGCAGTCCAGGGAAAGCTAAAATCATTGATTTCAGGTAGTAGACACGTTAGAGAGTAAGAGCAGCTTGATATAGAACCAAGAAGTGGACCTGAGGACCGGTGAGAGGAATCAGGTGAGCTGAGGACTGGTGGCGAAGAGGATGCCAGCTGGGCTGATAATGAAACCTGGAACAGTGGACCATTCAGAGTCCGGTTATTGTGTTTGATGGTGCCAAGCCAGAGACAGTAATGAGACTTTATTTATAACTACCTAACTTTATATATCATGCTAAGTGAAATAAGCCAGACACAAAAGGACAAATATTGTATGATTTCACTTATATGTGATGCTTAGAATAGGAAAATTTATAGAGATAGAAAGTAACACAGAGGTTACTAAGGGCTGGGAGGATGGGGGAATGGGGAGTTATTCTTTACTGGATACAGAGTTTTAGATGATAAAAAAAGTCCTGGAAATGGATAGTGATGATGGCATGGATTGTTCTGCGGGTATTGTAGTGCCTTCTGTTGGGCCGAGCAGGTGTTGCTTTTGAGGGCCCATTTGGGCACAGTGAAGATGAAGAGCTCTGGATTCCTGGGACAGAGGTAGGGTCCTTATCCTTAGGGAGGGAGTTTTCTTCCCAATTATCTTTGGGTCTTGCTAAGCAGTGGAAAGTTACCTCTGCTGGAGCACTGAGCTTTCCTATGCAGGATCTGTTACAGACTTAGTTTCAGTGATGGCTGGATTAAATTAATACAGTCTCTTCTCACTCTAACCTAAGCCAGGCCAAGATGCACAACCTTCAGAAAACATAAAGGCAAAGACCTTGGGTCATCCATGACTTATGCTCCTCATCCCTTTCTCTTTCAAAAATGCAAACTTTGGTATATTTGGTATATTTCAAAGGCAGCAGAAAGATAGCCACCCAACTATCTCCCAGGTAAGGTAACTCTAGGTGAGAAAAGGAATTTCATATAATAGGCTTGATGAACCCAGAGATCAAGAAGGTGAATTGAAGAAGCAGAGATGGAAATGACAGGAGTGCAGAGTTAGGGCAGCAAGGGTGGGGCTGGGAATCCCCTAGCCTGGAACCACTGACCTCAGTCAATAGATTATTTACCTGTGGGCATGTAATAGTAGTAATAGTAACAATAATGTAATAGTTACGTAGAATGTTCTTTATATATGTTAACTGATATAATGCTCACAACAATCCTATGAGGTATGTGGTATTATAGTCCCATTTTGTAGATGTGGAAAACTGAAGCATAGAAAGTTTAAAAATGTAAACCTAAAAAAAAGAAAGTTAGCTCCAAGAGGGCCGGAATTTTTCCTCTTTATTCACTGCTGTTATCCCAGGGCCTGGCACATAGTAAGTGTTCAATAATTATTGGTCAAGTTAACAGTTAACTGTCCAAGGTCATGCAGATGGCATGGCAGGGCTGAGAGAGGAACTGAGCTTTGATGACTGCTGTGAATTACCGAGTCACACTGTCCTGGATGCAATTACAGGAGGTGAACTTTGTGTGTCTCTCAGCTTGAGTTACATCTGCTTGATAAACCCGGCCCTCACACTCAAAGCTGGCTATCTGAAGAGCATTTTCCTAACTCACTTTTTGAGTCCAACATGAATTATCTTAATACCGAAAGAGATGGAGACAACACAAGAAAGGAAAACTAAGGACCAATATATCTCATGAACATTGATGGAAAAATCCTCAACAAAATGTGAGCAAATTTACTCCAATAATGCAAAGCTGGCTCAACATTTAAAAATCAACCAATATAATCCATCACATCAACAGGCTAAGGAAGAAGAAAATCATATAAATTGATGCAGAAAAAACATTTAAGAAAATCTACAGCTTAGGTTCATTGGCTGGAACAAATGAGGGATATTGAAAAGGAGGGAGGCTACATGTGTTTAATGCAGGGGTATATGGAAAGTCTCTGTACATTTCTCTTAATTTTTCTGTGACCCTTAGACTGCTCTAAAAAATAAAGTCCGTGGGAATAGTGATGCCTTTTTAGATACAACACCTATGAGATGATTCATGAAAGAGATAATTGAAAAGCTGGACTCCATTATAATCAAAACCTTTTGCTCTTTGAAAGACAATGTGAAGAGAATTAGAAGATAAACCACAGATTGGGAGAAAATATTTGCAAAAGACACATCTGATAAAGGACTGTTATCCAAAGTATACAAAAAACTCTTAACACTCAACAATAAGAAAACAAACAACTTGATTAAAAAATGGGCCAGAAACCTTAACAGACACCCCACCAGAGAAGATATTCAGACGGCAAATAAGCATATGACAAGATGCTCCACGTCATACATCATCAGGGTAATGCAAATTAAAACAACAAGATACCACTACACATGTATGAGAATGGCTAAAATCTGGAACACTGACAACACCAAATGCTGAAGAGGCTATGAAGCAACAGAAGCTCTTATCCATTGTTGGTGGGAATGCAAAATGATATAGCCACTTTGGGAGACAGTTTGGTGGTTTCCTACAAAACTAAACATGCTCTTACTATAAGATCTGACAATTGTGCTCCCAGGTATTTACCCAAATGAGGGGAAAACTTACGTCTGCACAAAAACCTGCACACCAATGTTTATAATAGCTTTATTTATAATTGCCAAAACTTGGAAGCAACCAGATGTGTTTAAATGTCCTTCAGTAGGTGAGTGGATAAACTACGGTACATCTGTACAGTGAAATATTATTCAGTGCTGAAAAGATGTGAGCTATCAAGCCATGGAAAGACATGGAGGAAACTGAAACGTATATTACTAAGTGAAAGAAGCCAGTCTGAAAAGGCTATATACTGTATGATTCCGTTATATGACATTCTGGAAAAGGCAAACTATAACAATGGTAAAAAGATAGTGGTTTGTAGGGGTTTCGGGGGAAGGAGGAGGGTCGCACAGGTGAAGCACTGGGGGTTTCTTAGGGCCGTGAAACTATGCTGTATAACACCGTGCTTGTGGATGCCTAACGTTATGCATTTATCAAAACCTATAGAACTTTGCAGCACAAAAAGTGAACGTTAATGCAAGAAAATTTTTAAAAATTATGTAGGATGTCAGGGATTCTAAGAAAAAATGCAGAACGTGACAAAATAATCTATCTGTATTACAAATGTATGAAACAATCTCACTGAAGGGAATAGGGGAAAAGGCGCTGATGTAAGTAACTTCAGAAATGAGTGGAGTCTATAAGACTAAAGATAAAGTAAATTGCACACAAGTATTGTACCCTAGTTGATAAAGTTGCTTCCCATAGAGGTATGTGTTAACAAGTCCCATACTGCTCTGCACGTATCCTGGAACTGAACAATTAAGTAAGTGGGTAGAGGATTATGGGAGCCGGGGTTCTCAGTGTCAGAGTGGGAGTTTACAGATAAGCAAGGCAGGAAACTAGAATGATTTATGTAACGATGAATTAGAGTTGGAAACATGAATTCATGTTTAGTTTAATATAGATACAAATGGTTACATATAGAACTATTTATAGACGCATCTTTATGCAAGGTTAGTACACACATATATATTTCTTGGTTCTGTCAGCTGAGGGAACCTCCAAGCACTGACACCCCAGTAGCAACAAGCACACCTAGTGCTCAGATCTTCATTTCTCATACCATTCTCCAACAAAAGGTACCAGAGCTCCTTGGAAAAATGGGTGATTCTAGGACCAGGGCAGAAAATATACAAGATAAGCATGGAGTGCCTTGTAGTGCTAGGAAGTAAGAAAGAAACACACACACACACACACACACACACACCCCCCCCCCCCCCCCCCCCGCCAAAACCAGGCCTCACAATAATGGGAGTATGACAAAGGGACATAGGAATCAACTGAAAGAACTCCCAATGGCCAAAGCTGGAACAATTGAGCAATAAAATAGAGCAATATACTGGATTATAATCCAAATAATAAATTAAGTATCCATAAATCAATATTGTTGTAAATAAATGATTGAATAAGTAAATGAGATAGAAGAGAGAATGCCCCTGGGTAGAAGAAATCCAAATGATTTATGTAGCTACTCCACCTTCGAATGGGTGAAGCTTAACTTCCCACCCCTTGCCTGTAGAGTTGTGTGTGATGACTTCCTTCAGAAAAGTGCTGTATGGGAAGGGGGCAGGGGAGACTAACTTCACTGGAGACAACTAAAAAACACGACCTCAACCAGGAGATCAAGGTCAACATCAACAGATAAGCCATATTCATATACAATATGTAGCCTTAATATGATGTGATGAGAATGGCACTTTACCTTTTCTGGTCTTCTTTCCCAAAACCCATAAGCCCAGTCTAATCATGAGAAAAACATCAGACAAATCCCAGTTGAAGGATGTTCTACAAAATATCTGACTTCTCAAAAATGTCAAAGTTACCAAAACAAGAAAAACCTGAGAAATTGTCACAGCCAAGAGGAGCCTAAGGAGTCATGATGACTAAATGTAAAGTCGTGTTCTGGATGGGATCCTGGAACAGAAAGAGGACATTAGGGAAAAACTGAAGAAATCTGAATAAAGTATGGGCTTCACTTAATAATAACATATCAATACTGGTTTACTAATTGCACATTATATATGTACCTATATGTATACATAGTGTGTGAATATATATATACATATATGTATATATGTGTATATATATATGGTACACACAAATGTACCATGCTCATGTAAGATGTTAATAATATGGGAAACTGGGTGGGGGTATATGCGAACCCTCTGTAGTATCTTCAAAATTTCTCTGTAAACTAAAGATGGTCCTAAAAGATAAGGCTTACTAAAATAAAGTACATTGAAAAAGAAAAAATACTGCTATCTGCCTCCCCAGATCCTCCACCCCATGCAAAGTGGAGCACACAGAGCTGGCAGTCCCCAGGGAACAGATTGAACTTCAGTTTTCCTGTTACCGGATGGGTCTGAAAGCCCCAGCCAGGATGCAGCACCTTCCCCACACTGGCAGGGCTGGTGCGCATGCGGATCCAAGGAGGCACTCACCACAGGTGGCTTGCAGAGCATCCTCTGACTGCTCTGGTCCACTGTGGTCTGAGGCGCATGGTACTGGTCACGGCGCTTCCGGGCTGGGATCTTCCAAGCCTGCCCTTCACATCCCCATGGGTTTCCTCGCCTGGCCTCCTTGGGTCCTTGGCTCTAGCCCCTGAACTCGCCAGCTCTGCTGGGAGTTGTCTAGCCAAGTGCAGACTCATCACCCCACGCAGTAAAGCCCAGTCCTGGGAGAAATGTGGGGCAGGGTTGAGCTCAGAGTTTGGGGCTTGTGGTGAAAAGGCTGGGAGAGGGGGGTGTTACTGTGCCCCCAGTTCAAAGCCACAGTTTGGAGGATGTGCTCTTCACTCCCTCCCTGGCGCGTCCAGAGGGAGGGAGCTGGCTTTCTAGAAGCTGAGGAGAAAAGCGCAGGAATTTGCAAGTGTTAGAGCAGAGTCTGGGGTGGGAAAGGAGAGTGACTGCAGAAAGCTTTAGGGGTGGGGGGCTTGTAACTCCAGCGCCAAGCTTAGGAATATCCAAGAAACTTGAAGATTCCCCTGTTTTTGTAGTGAGGAAACTACTAAGACTTTAAACCAGGAGGCACGTGCTGCCAGAAAGTGTTTTTGGAGAGGTGGCGCAGTGCGCCCTGGAAAGCTCAGAGCTGGCAGGAGATGGGGGCTCTCCGGAGAGAGGGACGATGGGAGCCAGAACCCCACAGCCTACTAAAAGGTGCCACAGGGAGAGGTGGAAACAGCCTGGAACTGGTGTCACCTCCCCCAGTGAGTGCCAAAAGCCCAAGGTGAGGTGTCAGACCAAAGCCGCCGGGTCTCTGCGCTGGCTGCGCCCAGCTCTCTCCAGCTTTACGCATGGGCTTGTCTTGTCTCCTGGCTCTCTGAGGACGGCAGGGGAACTCCAGCTGCCTCTCCTGAGGACAGACCTTTTCCCACAGCCACGGGGCTTTATGCTAGGGGCTCCCAAGGGCAGAAGAAGCCAGAGGTCAGGGCTCTACATCAGGGCGAGGGACAGGCTGGAATGGCCATGGCCAGCCTGGAGAGGGGCGCACAGCCTGGCTGGCTGGTGGCAAGACCTCTGAGTTAATGTATAATTGTGAGCAGATGGCGGGGGCTGGCGGCAGCCTGGGGCCTAGGCCCAGCTAATGAGGGACAATTAGCCCCAAACCTGGTGGGGGCAGTTGAGAGAGTCAGACACTGAAGGTAGATATTTGCTCCTCAAACAGTCTGGCGCGCTGGGCAGAGGGCTGAGTGGCTGAGCCTTTGGGCTGGCTGGGCCCCCCTGCCAGGGCCCTTTCTCTCTTTTCCCTCCCCCCATCACCTCTGGGTCGAAAGCCTCTGTTTGTTCAGACCCAAGAGCGCATTGTAAAGGCGGGGGGAGAGGGTAGTTTATGGGGGAAATCGCTGCCACCGCCATCTGCCAGGGCTTGTCCCTTCTCCCCCTGACACCCCTATCTCCCCTCTCATACAGCTGTCTATGGCAATAGCGGGTCAGGACACAGAGCCTTGCGCCCCTAGATGCAGGGGCAGATCTAGGGGGGAAGGGACGAGGCAGGAAAGGAGGGCTAAGAGCAGGGCTACCACATGCCTTCCTAGGGACCTCCTCTCACCCAGGCATAGCTAAGGAGAGCGACCAGTAAGTAGTCCCAGCTGCCCTGGGATTGAATGGTCTCTACAGGCACTAGGGCATGTGCTGTCCTGCCCATGGTGCTGAATCCACCTGCTGCAGACTCCCCCCTGCCCCAGTGCTTGGGTGGCCTGAGGATGCTGGAGGAGGCTGGAAGAGGAGAGGAGTACATGGAGGGGTAAGGTAGAAAACCCACTTCTGTGATACATTCGGCTCTTCCTTGAGAACAAGAGTTCCCAACCCAAGGATCAAGCTGAACATACAATACCCACGCCCATCCCCCTCAAACCAAAGCATTTATCAATGAAATCCATTCTCCCCTGCTCTGTGTCTAGTCTTATTGCCCCACATCCTGCTTACTTTCATCCTGACTTCTGAGAGGGTTTCAGAGAATCCAAGGTATTGAGTGGACCAAAGAGATTTCCACATTGGCTCCTTCACAAGAGGGCTGCCCAAGACCGCGGTGGCAACAAAGCTTCCATGTGTTGGGGGGCTATGCTTCACTTCCAGCATTCCAGTCCTCAAGAACCGCCAGTCTAGCTATTGGTGCCTCCCACCCCAACAATGATCCAGAAAACCCGTGGTATCCTCTGTGGGAACAGGAGTGTCATTCATAACTTAGAGTCTAAATTGCCAGATCCCTAGTGGAATGGAGTCTGATAACATCCAGAGATGGAAAGAATGAAAGCCAAACTGCGCATCTCCTCATAAACAACCCACCTGCATCCTAACTACCCTCAGAGGTTCATTCCCACTCTCACCACTGGTGCTAGTGTTCTGAAGTCCAGAATTCCCCTATTTTCAGGCAAAAACTCACTGTTGGTGTCACCCCAGTCAAGGAGCCAATTGGAGAATTGATGAGGACACTCTGTGGAGAGAACTGGTGTTATGTGACACACACTTTTCTATGTGCACTCTCATTCTCTCAGAGATCTAGGGGCCAAGTTGGCCAGTATTTAGGCATCAGTCTATATATCCATTTATAGTAATATACGTGGAACCCAGGAGTTGACCCAAAGACCCAGGCTTGTGCATTCTGAATGGGAAGCTGTGTCTGTGGTTCCGGAAATCACCTTTGGGCTTCTGTGCTTTCAAACCCTTGGAGACAGAGTCTGAAATTCCCCGTCTTCCATATTCCCCATTCCCTTCAGGAGTACTGGCCCTGAGTAGGTGCACTCAGGGTCCAGGGAGCCTGCGTGAGAGTGGCTCTGTACTTGCTTCAGGGTGGCAGGTAGACACAAGGTGGGCTCTGAGGACTTCCTGTGGAAGGACACAGTGGGTCATTGGCTGTGGTTTGCCCTGCCTCAGGGCTGTGTCAGTCAGCCCCATGTACACTTCCCTCCTCCTCTCTCCTCTGCTCATGGCCTGTGACATCATTGGCTGTTCCCAGAAGGCTGCCCTCTGCTCCTGAGCACGGGCTTTCTGTAGCTCTGGACCCCCTGGCAGGACTGAAGCAGGAACAAAGGGGAGGCTGTTACAAGGACCAGACCACCACCACCCCTGGAGCCTGCAGAGGTCTCAGGAGCCCAGCATAGGAGACTGAGACCCTCCACTGAAGCTCCCACCTTATTGCCTCCACACAGGTAGCTTACGTGCAGGCTCATTGTCTGCTCTGCCTCCTAGGCTGCTCCATGTCTTTGTGTGGCCAAGCCAACTTCTCTCCTCCTCTGTCTTTGCCACTACCCGTTCTCCTGCCCCTTCAATCCCTTATCCTGCTTTCCCATTTCGGTAGCACCAGTTCTTTTATCAGACAAGTTAATGTGAATGTTGGTAACGTGTGGTGTGGCTATTGGGAATGGGGTTTCTGTTTGTGAGATGGGGCATGACGATTTTAGGTTTGGAGATGATTTACGTTTGAGTCTCCACAGCTCCTATGAGCTCTGGTTACTTAGGGGGACACAGTCCTATCAAGGATTCACAGTTTGGATGATATTCTGAGCTCTCACCCCTTGGTCTGGGCAGAACCCTTTACATTCCCAGCTTCACTCTCCTCTCTCCATTGCTTTGGTGGCAATTGCACAAACCATGAAGCAGGGCTGGGGGCAGAGAAAGAGAGCCCCAGGATTAGGAGCTGGACATTTCAGCTTCTGGTGAGGGACTGGCTTCTAAACCTCCTTGAGTTTTACTCCCTGGGTGGCCCCTGATTTATGGGAACCCCAATCTGTGCCTCAGTTTTCTTTTCGGAAAAACCTCTGCCTTCCTTCCTGACTTTCTGGAAAGATGAGACTTGAAAGGGAACGTGTCTCTAACTGCCTAGAGAGGAGTGAGTAAAAGCCAATTTAGCTGCTGAATTTAAAAAGTAGCTCTGGATCCCACACTCGTTGTGAGTCCATTATTGTTTCACCTGCTCTAGTCTCCTCTCCCCAGTTGCATGGTAATCTCTTGGAGGGAAAAAACCTTGTCCCTTTTCTTTATACTCCTTTCATCCAGAACTATCAGCAAAGTGCTCACGATTAATACCTTATTCAGTAAATAATTGCAGATTAGTTAATTGAGGCAACATGGCATGGTTATTACAGGAAAGTTCTATGCGTAAGCTATTCTCTGGGGTGACCTCTAGCCCTGCCAGGCTTCCAGGCATGAAAGGAGGTGGGTTAAATTCCCGTTACTTGCTGATGAAAGCAAGAAAGACATGGTGGCCCATGACCTGTGTCCCTTGCTGCTCAGAGACTCTCTCGTGCTCACAATGGCTTCTATGTCGGTCATCAGACAGCTCTCTCCTGCTTCATACTCCCTTCCTTTCAACATGCCTTTGATAAATGTTAGCTTGATGAATGAGAGTCTGATCCCAGAGAACTGGTCTTTGAGAGTGAAGCTTCGCTTCGAGATCTAGAACTCTCCAGAGTTAAGAGGAACCAACAAACCCAGCAGGTTAGAAGCTGCCAACAGATGTGTCTTTCACGAGAAGCCAGAACTTCAGGCTTGTTCATCTCTAGTTCCAAGGTGTGGGACCAGAACCTCAATGCCTGTGGGTGGAACTGAGTCCCCATGTTTCCCCAGAGCTTCCTAGAGAGTATAAAAAACAGAAGCAAGGCCCTCCCCTGAAGTTCTCTGAAGGAAGCTTTCTGACTGGTGCTTTGGAGAACCTAACCTCAGGAGTTCCCTGATAATAGTGAAGCCAGAGCCTTGAACTTGGGGACCTCAGGGTCTCCAGCCTCCCACCAGGGCAATTGGGATCCTTGGTCACTGATGCCTCCCCTGGCTGGGAAGAACATCCTAAGTTTTGGGTGTGGACCCTATTGAGTCTGAACTTAGGAGGCAGGAGCCCCGGCCCACATGCATCCCCCAGGGCTGAGAAGGCTTTTGAGGGGCCAGAGATGACCGTTGTCCATTCGGAAAAGGGAAAGCCTCAGCATCTGGAGGCATCATCTCTTTCCACCTCCCTGACCTCTTGGAACAGACGCGTGAGAGAGGAGAGCCCTGCCACCCTCCCAGGCTCTTACAGGACGTCCAGAAAGATTCAGTCCTCTGCTGGCCATATGATGTTTTAGTTTATCACAGAAGGGCTTAAGTAAAGAAATTTGAATTTTCTCAGCAAACCTACTGGCAAACTTTAGAAACCTGACCCTTTATCACAAAACACTACCTCCCAGGACCATTCCAAACAAGAGATTTCATCCAAATAATCCCCGATTATTGCAGGCCCAGCTCCAAGACCAAAGAAGGAGCTCCTAGGAGGAGCTACCCTCCCCAGTCTGTCCAGTTTCTGCCCTTCTGTGAGGAGGCTCAGCCAGGAGCATGCCGCATGATGGTGAGATGAATGGGGGAAGTAGGAAGAACAGGGTGGCATGAAGGGAGAGAATATTTCAGGGCTCTGCTTCTATCAGCATGGTTCCATCTGCCCTTGGCCAGAGTTCTGTGGGAGCTTTGTCCAGTCACTCCTTCCCTGCTCCACCCTGCTTCCCTTAGATCAGGAGGGTGAGAGCATATGGCCATTATGGCCATAGAGTAAAGACTCACCCATGAGCCAGCTCCCAAAGAAAGTGACCCTTGGAGCAGAAGGGCAGCAGTCCACTGGGGGGAGGTCTTTCTCTATGGTGGGAAACCAAGCTTGAGGGGACTGAATAACCCTCTCCCAGAAGGGTCCTCCATGCCACAGGTCGGCTGAGGAAAGGAGAGATGTGGTGTGTAGATACCTCCTTTTCATGCCCAGGGATCAGCAGTGTCAATCAGCTGGGGGGGCTCTTTGTGAATGGTCGGCCCCTGCCCCTGGACACTCGGCAGCAGATTGTGCGGCTAGCTGTCAGCGGGATGCGGCCCTGCGACATCTCACGGAGCCTTAAGGTAGTGTTCTGGGACTTTCACCCAGTGAGGGAGAAAGGAGCAGGGAGAAGGGGCCCCTCTTAAGGCAAGAGTCTGGGACTGTTGCAGACTTGGAGGGCCTTTGGACTTGAGCTACTCCCTAGAAGATCCTCTTGGGGGCTGGGATGGGGAGCTTCAGGCACCTAAAGGTAAGGCTGGACCCTCGACTCTGTAGCCTGGTCCAGTAAGTCTCACTTCGCCTTGTAGCCTCCCTCTGTCCCAGGGACACTAACCCTCTGCCCATCATGCCTTACCTGTCCCTGCTTCTCACTTGACCCAGGTATCCAATGGCTGTGTGAGCAAGATCCTAGGGCGTTACTACCGCACAGGTATCTTGGAGCCCAAGGGGATTGGGGGAAGCAAGCCACGTCTGGCCACACCCGCTGTGGTGGCTCGAATTGCCCAGCTGAAGGGTGAGTGCCCGGCCCTCTTTGCCTGGGAGATCCAACGCCAGCTCTGTGCTGAGGGGCTTTGTACCCAGGACAAGACTCCTAGTGTAAGTGCCCTCCCCTCCCTGCACCGAGACTGGCAAACAGGCTGTCTAGGGAGAAGATCCCTTCTTACTCGGCAATGAGGACATCCCAGGCTGGGTGGCGGGGCTCCCGGACTCTCTTCTGACACATAAGTTTCTCTTCTGAGAAATGGTGGTGGTGGGACAGGTCAGGAGAAGAAAGCATGGGGACACAGATGAGGCTGCCCTTGGGAACGTGTGCCGGCGGGGACGGAAGGAGAGAAAAGATATTGGGGAAATATCCTCAGGATGTATCCCTGGGTCTGTGCACCATCTCCCCACTCAACATCCCGACACCCCCAGGTCTCCTCCATCAATCGGGTCCTGCGGGCACTACAGGAGGACCAGAGACTGCCTTGGGCACAGCTCAGGTCGCCAGGTAGGTCTTGGAGCTGCCCTCAGGGATAATCAGAGCCAAACCAAAGCATTTTACAGTTCTCAAAGCCCATTCTTGTTCTTTCTTGGATCACTCTCACAACAAGACAATAAGGAGGGCCTGTCAGGGAGTCTTCCCTCTCCTGGAGGAAGAAAATTGAGACTCAGTCAAGGGAAGTGACTTATACCAGCTAATTGTTGGCAGGTCCTGGAACAGAACCCAGGTCCCCTAGCCCCTAGGTTCACAGGATCTGTGGAGGAAGAGGCAGGACTGGGTCTTCCACCCCCTCCCTCTGCCTCATACACAGCTTTGCAGGACATCCTTCATGCTCTATGGGGTCATGCAAACTTGGACTAGCCTTGCTGCTGTTTCCCCCAAGATTGTATTGAGCACACTTCCCACCAAGTGCCCCTGTAGCGACCTCCAAGGAACTATGAATGCCCCACCAGGTCAGCTCTGCTCTTACACCCATGCTGTCCCCAGGCCACAGCCCCAGGGACTCAGAGACCCCATCTGACCAGAGGAATCACCATCACAAACCTCTCACAATCCTTTGTCCCCCTTTGCAGCTGTTTTGGCTCCAGTTCCTCGTACTCCCCACGGTGGCTCTGAGGCTCCCCGGGGTCTCCACCCAGGGACTGGCCACCGGAATCGGACTATCTTCTCCCCAGGCCAAGCTGAGGCTCTGGAGAAAGGTGCCAGGGCTAGAGTGGACAGTGGGTCAGAGGGTGCTCAACGTGACACATGGAGGCAGCACCCTGAGGCCGGGTGGCAAAGGCTGAGAGGTGGAGGCTGTGGGTGGCCCTGCCTTGGGGAGGAGGGTAGATTAGGGTCGTAGCAGGTGGGGAGTGGAGCCAGAAGGCAAGAGACATGCCCTGCTCCTCTCCCAACGCCCTTGCCATGTGAACCTTGATCTCTGCAGAGTTCCAGCGTGGGCAGTATCCTGATTCAGTGGCCCGTGGAAAGCTGGCTGCTGCCACCTCTCTGCCTGAGGACACAGTGAGGGTGAGTGAGCCCTGCCACATGGTATGTACAAACTACAAGGAGAAAGAGTCTGCTTCTAGGGCTTTGGGTTCCAGTGAGGTAGAGAAGGGGGCAAGAGGTAGAAAGAGATTTGTTTGGAGCAGAAATCAGAGACAAGACCCTCCTTGTTCCCCTTTTGCTGATAGCTCTTCTCTCCTCCGCACTCCAAGCCTTTGAGTTGAGGAAGACAGCAGAGGCCAGACTATGGAGGGAGAACGTCAGGTCTCAGGAAGGGTCTGTGCTCTGAGTCCAGGCCAGGAACTCATGGTGAGAGTAGCAGGTGCCACGCAGCAGAGAGCACAGCCAGGTCTTTCTGCCCTCCCTCAGGTCTGGTTTTCCAACCGAAGAGCCAAATGGCGCCGACAACAGAAGCTCAAGTGGGAAATGCAACTCTCAGGTGATTTCTCTGCACATCCATCCAGCCACTCATCTACCTTCCCAGTCACCCACCCACCTATCCATCCACCCATCCATCCATCCACCTCTCCATCCATCCATCCCCAAACAATTGCTTGGCACCTCCCGTGTGCCAGACCCTGTATTAGATGCTGGGCACACACAGTCCCTACTCTTAAGGGCTGCACTGTCCCAGATTTACCCTCCCTGGGATTTAATCCTTCTTTCCCAGGCTCCCAAGGTCCTACCTTGGGGAGGAGGGCAGTTTAAGGTTGTAGCATCCATCTTCTCTCACTCCCACCCACCGAAGTTGCTGCCTTTCCTAGAACCCCCTTGCCATTCATTGCCACTTCCCGCTCCCTGGACCCCTGTTCTTCCCTTTGAGTGGATCCACCCTCCCCTTGTAGGTGCTTCCCAGGGTCTGACGTTAGCAAGTGCTTCCCCAGGGATCGTCTCTGCACAGGTATCCAGGAAGAGAGAAAAGTCTGTGAACTGGGAGGACTGAAGGGCTCACTGCTTCTCCCATTTGCAGTGAAGGCTCAGCTGGAGTTCACGACTCCCCTGGGCCCCCATAGTGCACACTTCCAGAAAGTGCCATCCTCACAGTCTACCATGTAAATGGTGCCCTCTGGAGTTGTATAGGATACAGCCTGGCGGGCGGGCAGCCCTGGGGTCCCAGTCCTGCTAAACAGGAAGTATCACTGGCAGCTGGGGGGTCTCTTCTTGCTTTTTCTAGCAGTCCCCTGGCAGTATGCCCACAGCAGCCCTGCCTGCCCTGGAATCCTTGGGTCCCTCCTGCTGTCAGCTGTGCTGGGGGACAGCATCAGAGAGGCATCTGAGTGACACCCCACCCCAAGCCTGTCTCAAGCCCTGCTGGGGTAAGAATCCAGGCCAGGCCTCATTCCTGCAGGGTGTGGGGAGGGCTAACTGATTCCTTGACCCACAGCAGGGCATGGATCTCTGGCCAGGGTCATCCAAAGAAACTTGATATAGCTTTCCTCATTCCCACAAAGTTGGGGAGACTAGTATCCCCTGAGTCTATAGTACCACTGATAGTGTAGCAGGAAAAGGGGGTGCGATTGGAATTTGAGTATATATATCTACGGTAGAGGACTGAAGTCTGCCCCTCTCTCCATCAGTGACTTTGAGGGGTGGAGTTGCAGCAACAAGCTCACCTTCTCTTCGTCCCTGCAGGCTACCTGCCCCCTACAGCCGAGCTGCCTGGATTCAGCACTACCTTGCCATCCTTGCCCCTCCTGCCACTGCCCTCGTCGCCGGTCTTGGTGCCCATCAGGCCTTGCTCTGGCCTGGCTCCCCACAACTGCAAGGCCTGGAATGAGGGAGGAGGCCCAGAGTGGAAAGGAGATGGGGCAGGAAGGATCTGATACCGTCCTGCTTGAGCAGATCATTGCTCCTCCTCTTTCCTGCATCTCTTCCTCATCTGTGGACCTTGCTTGGCCCTGCCCTGTTGCCCCTCCTAAGCCTCCTGACAGGAGGCACTGGAGAAGCCATGCCCACCTTCTTACACTTTTCTTAAAAGGCCTCCACTTGTCAGTAATAAAAACATTTTTTTAACTAGCAGTAGTTCCTGTTGTACATCATGTTTTTCCCATGAGCACTCATACTCCCATCTCTACATTTAGTAATTATATACAATTTGCCCTATTTAGTCTATTTATCTATGGAACTATGCATGTATATATCCATCATTTATCTATTTAATGTATCTATTTATGTGTCTGTAACTATATATGTAAGTATCCCATCTATCTAATTTATGCATCTATGTATGTATGTTTCTACATATGAATGTATGTATTTATGTATCTATCTTGGTATTTGGCTGCTCATATCCCCACACAGGTGCACACATACACTCACACTGACAGTATGTCATGGCATGTCACCCCTAAGTCTTCCAGCATGGATCTCCAAAAAATAAGGATCTTTTCTTACATAATGACAACACCATTATCACATCTGAGAAAATTTACAATAATTCTTTCATGTAAGAAAACAGACTTTAGTTCCTTAATTGCATATGTACTTTTTGCATAGCAGCAAACAGAGTGGAAATGCCATCTTTCACATTCTGCTTGTCCCTTTATACATGCTCCTGGGCATGTCTGCTTGCTGCTCCTTGGCATTAAGTTCCAAACCCTCTCAATGTTGTCTCTCTGCAGAGAAATCTCTAGGCTCCTCCTGGGAAGCCTTGGGATGTAGGGAAAGAGAGGAACATGAGGAAAGGGGGTGGAGAAGGGGATATTTGGGATGGAGGGTGGGCTTCTCCCTCCAAATTCTCTCTTTTTTTTTTTTTGAAAAATGTTTTCTCCCCTCACTGAGGGGTCTTGTTTTCCTTTTTCCTTTTTTTTTCTTTGTTTTTTTGCAGGGAAAGATTCACCCTAAGTTAACATCTGTTGCCAAGCTTCCTCCTTTTTTTCCTCCCCAAAGTCCCAGTACATAGTTGTGTATAATCGTAAGTTCTTCTGGTTCTTCTCTGTGAGCTGCCACCACAGCAAGGCTACTGATAGACCAGTGGTGTGGTTCTGTGCCCAGAAACCAAACTCGGGTTGCCAAAGCAGAGCATGCCAAACTTTTTAACCCCTAGCCCATCAGTGCTGGCTCAAATTCTTCCCCTTTTGAATGGCAGAGGATGGAATGATGATGGTGAAACAGAGCAGGGTAGGGGGGAGTGGGGCCATGTTTGTTTACTCCCATCTGGGACAGGCACTGGTCCAGAAGTTGTCCTTCAAGAGGTCTCTTTATCATCAAATACTCCACAGCTGTGCTGTTCAATAAGTGGCCACCAACCACATTTGGTTATTTAAATGTAATTAAAATGAATAATTAAGCTCTTTGCTGAAATTAAAATGAGCAATTAAGCCACATATCAAATGCCCAACAGTTCCTTGTGGCCTACGGCTACTGTATTGGACATTAAACATTAGCACAAAAAGTTCTATGGGACAGCACAGCTCTAGAATGAAATTCCAAGGGTAACAGAGCACACTCTACCACTTCTCTGCCTTCTCTACCCTCAAGCTGGAGGCCACGCTGGACACACTGCCCAGAGAAACGGGTGAGGTTTGTGGGGTGACAATCTGCACAGCACAGTGTGAGAATAAGCCGTTCACTTCAGCAGCAGGACTGACGTCAGCAACAGAAGGAGCTGTCAGCTGAGGCTCCATGGCTGAGCATATTCAAGTGGAGGATGGATGGCCATTTGTGGGGAACGAGGCATAAGAGTGTGTGTGTGTGCATGTGTGTGTGTGCATGTGTGTGTGTTTCTGGGCACATGCATGCCCATGTATCTGAGGGTGTATACATGTTTATGAAATGCTGAGAGGAGATTCTGCATTAAATGACCTCCAAGGTCCTATCTTTCTGAAGAATATATTCCACTCCACATCTTCGGCTTGTTCTTAGTGTTCTTTAGAAAAAGAGATGCCCTGGTCTCTAGCGTTCTCAATCTTTAATTATTAGATTAAAATTTTTATTAAATTCTTTTATATCTCTTGAGGAGAAACATATTTACAAAAACTTGAAGTCATTTTCCTCTATCCGGACAGAATCTTTCTCATGTTCTGGTTTCAGCTTCTCTTCTCAATGGACTTAAAAACCAGGCACTCGTTACGGACGCTGCAATTTTCCCAAAGGGGAGATCAGGAATCACTGTTGGTATTTGAGAACATTTAAGGAGGCATGTGGATGCTGCTTTAAATAATATTTAGTCAGAAATGAGAAAATTATTCTCTTTTCAACTCCCTTTCAATGCTGATTGCATCAAAGAGAAAGTTTTCATTTTGGTCCTAGTCTTTAGTGCCTCTGTAACAGTTGTTAACCTTCTTTGTAACACAGGGAAAGGGAGCCTCCGGATCTGATCCTTGGGCAGGCAAGGGAAATCTAAGTTGGATTTGATAACATCACTTTGTTTTTATTGTATTTATTTTTATGGTCATTTTCTATTTATGGCAAGTGATTCTGGTCTTCCAACTTATGATAGTGATTAAAATATTCCTTTCTAAGTAAATATACTTAGGAGTCTATGTCAATAAAAACGTTAATAGGGCAGAGGGTAGATAAAGGTCAAACTCATGAAGATAGTGCAAGAATGACAGTCATTTTGGAAGCTCTGTTTTGATGGAAAGAGTAGTGGACAATAAAGCCCACTCTAACTGAAGAATTGAGTCAGAGGTCCCAGGCATGGGACCTTGGGCAAATTATCTCAGCTCCCTGTAAAAGGTGGGCAGGGATGGGGAAAGTACCTGTCATGCTCAACTGACTGGATCAAAGATAACGATAAGGTGGGATGACTGGGAAACTTTGGGGGTGTGGTGGTGAAGGGGCGGGCTATATAGGCATAAGGTGTTATTATCACCATTACCCTCTGCCCATAGGATTAATAATGCTTCATTCTTTCTAAACCTAGAGGACGTCTAGTCACACCTGCATTCTGAGTCCTTCAGGGCAAGGCTGGCTCCTTACGGGAAAAGTCTAGTGGTTCTGGTAGGGACGGGGAGGATCATTGGAAGAAGTGGTTACCATTTGGTCTCTCCTCTTCTGGAGAGAACTTGGAGTGGCCTGGGGCCTCCACCCACGTCCAGACCCCTACTCTGTACTGAGTCAGACACACACCAGGATTTTGGGGGTGGCCTTTTGTGATGTATTGTTGCTCAAAACAGGTGTTTTGCTAAACTGGGGAGGAAAAGTTGTGTAACAGATATTCTTCTCACGGATCTTGACTCTGGGGTTCCTGTTCTGTTTAGTGTAGTAGTTTCTCCTGGAGAATTTGGATTTTTGTAGGTGGCATCCCATTGGCCTGGGGAGGGAAGGGGAAATAGAAACCTTCAGTCAGTCATTTCCTGAACTCTGGCTTTTAGGAAAAAAGCTGGTAAGATCCTGTGGGAAAAGAGAGAATAAAGCGATTTGTCCCATTCTTGGTGAAAGATCACATAGACATATGTGAAGTTAATTTATAGGAAAAGGCAGTAGAAATTCTTTTTAAAAATTAAATTAATGGTGCAAAAAATACCATCAGAGTTCATAGGGAGACTGAAGTGAACAGGTAAGATATACTAAGAATTCGAACTGGATTGAGGAGGACTTCTGATAGAGTGAGCGAGTGCTAGGTACCAGGCTGTTCACTAAGCATTTTACAATCATTATCTCATGGAACGCAACAATTCCATGAGACAAAGACTATAGTCTCATTTCACCCATGAGAAATGGGCTTTGAGAGGTTAATTTTCCCAGGGTCAAACAACAAGTTTAACTGATAAAAATCTAACTAGAACCCAGTGCTGAGTCCAGAAATGAGCTCTTAACCACTATGATACACTGTCTACTAGAATGTCAGGCCTGGAAGGAGCTATGAAATCTAGTTCAATCCAAAACTCTTCAGGTAATAGCTAAGAAAACAGATCCCAATGGGAATTTCATTTTATTTTTTCTCAGTTTGGCCATAGTAAAGGGTTTGTGTAGAAAACTGGTAGAAAATGGAGGAAAGGAGTGAACATATGTTGGGGGTCTATATCTAGATTCATATTGTCATTTAACCTTCACATCACCCTATGAGGTAGATATTATTCCCATTTTACAGATAAAGAAACCAAGGTCGAGAAACATTAAAGCAATTTCCCCAAGGTTCCAGAGCTGGTAAGGACCAAGCCTTAATAGCTCTTGGTTCCAGGTCTGCATAATATCAAACTGAAGCTCTTTCTACAACATACTGTGACTTTACAAGCCAGGAAAGCGAGGTGGATTGTGAAAGGACAGGGCTAAGAGTAGTGATGTACCATAAAGAGTTGTGACCAGGAAACGATGGAATGGAGGCAGCATTTTAGGAAAGCGAACATGGAACTTGGCATGGAGAGGAGATTTGGTGGGGATGGATCTGGCAGCAGGAAGTGCTGCTGGGGAGCCCTTGTTGCAGTTCAGGCTTTTGGTGAAAAGCCTGGAACCACGTGGTGGCAATGGTAATTAAGAAGGAGCAAGTATTCAAAGGGCATTGTTAAGGAAGTACCCAAGAATTTTCAGGGTTTGGTGAAGGGAACAAATGGGAGGAAGAAGAGACGGTGCTGAGGTCTTGAGCCTGAGCGTTTGAGAGGATGGCAATGCCCTAGATGGTCCTGAGGAGGGCAAGAAGAAGCACCTTTGGAGGGCAGGGTGAGGAGGCTGATTTTGAGGGGATGGCAGGACAAAGCCAAGTCAACTGTCAACTGAGAAGTTGGAAAGAGTTGAGGTTAGAGTTCAGGAGAAGGGTGAGGGCTGCAGATAAATATCTGGGAGCCATCAACACTCCAGGGATCCAGGGCTGTAGGGATAGAAAGTGCACAGGGTAGAAAGCATATCCTCATACCCGTCGTCCTTAAAAATGGGGCAAAACTCTGCTCTTAATGAAGAGAGATATGTGAACACACCTCATCCTGTCCCCTGCAGGCTTGCTTGCAAGTACATGGGTCAGTGTCAGCATAGTAGTGAGAAATCTAGATATGATTTCCCCTCCTCTCTCTGGCAAGTCTAGGTTTAGAAGCCCTGACAGGAAAGGCATAGATTTGGAATAAATGTCTGGAGTTGATCAAATTGTGGGACAGAAGTCAGCCTGGGGGTGCATTCTGGTCTTACTCTCACATGCCTCCCTTCTTCTCTTGCCTCTCAGCTCCTGCTCCCCTACCCTCAGGTCCTTACCCACTTTACCTTACCTAAAATTCCCAAATACACTCTTTGGTAATGTCTTCGCTGTCTGCCAACAGGGTGCCGCTTCGGTCAGATCGCATGTAGAAGCCATTGGGTGCCAGCACCGTGAGCAAGTTGCTACCCTGAAGCTCTATACAGAAGTTGAGGGCGAACTTTCCCCAAGGGCGAAAGGTGCCGAAGGATGTTATTGACCAGAACGATCCGCCCTGTGCTGGGGAAGGAAGAACTCAGGTCAGTGGGCCATTTGGAAGGGCAGTCCTCCTGCAGTGCAGCCTCTGAGGAGGCTCCCAGGAGGCATGCCAACACTCCCTGACTGCCCACCCTGCCTATGTTGCCAGGTCTCTCTATGGAAATGCAGGAGGGCTGGTTTCTGTTCTGCCAACCCACTCTGGGGGCCTTGAAGTACGAAAACAAACAGAAATTCTGTTTTTCCTTTTATGATGAGCAGGCCCTGAAGTCTGAGTTAGGGCTACAGCGGGGCTAGACTGTGAATCCAGGGGTGAGGAAGAGGAACTACTCACCCTGGAAGTGGTAGATGCCCTGGCGGCAGGGCAGCAGGTGAATGCAGTCAGGTTGATCCATATTGCACTGCATGAGGTCACATTCTGACGAGGTGCCCACATACCCATATCGACCACGCAATGCGATGAAGGGACGGTTGGCTAACAGAACCCCAAATTCCTCATTTGGGCCTGAAAGAAATAGGAAAGAGTTATTGGATAGGCTGCCTCTAAGTGCTTTCCCGGATGGGAGTAGGAAGGGGAACACTAATCACATGATATTGTCAGTGTTGCCAATATTTGTGTTGTCAATATTTTACTATTTAGTGAACACGTACTATATGCCAGGTCTTATGCTAGGAGCTTGTGAAGCACTTAGTACAGGAGCCCAAGAAATTTTAATATTTTTCCTTCCTTTGAGATGTTTGAATCTATTTAATCCTCACAATAATCCTGTGAGGCAGGCTGGTTGGATATTACCTCCATTTATAATGGAGACAATGAAACTGAGGCCCAAAGATGTTTGCCCAAGTGATGACAAAAATTCAGTGGCTCAGCAAGCATACAGACCCAAATCTTCTGACCCCAACACGAGTGCTCTTTCTATCACACCCCAGCTCCCTCTAAAATTATCTGAGACTTGGAATAAGCAGGCAGGACGGCTGCTTGGCTCACCTGGAACGGTGGCATTGGCCATGAGCAGGCCATTGGCTACTATACCCAAGAAGCGTCCATTGGGAGACTGCAGGAAGATCTTGCCACAATTCCAGTGCATACGGAAGAAGGTGTCAGACTCCAGTGGCTGCCCATCGGCCATCACTCTCTTGTGACGTCTCTGGAGAGAATATTGGGAACAGAGAAGGGAAGCAAGGACCAAAAATATCAGCTTTATTCTCATTGTTTTTATTCCTAAACCTTCTTTCCCGCTTCCATCCACTAGCCTTCTTCATTCTCCCAGGGTATGCTTTATGCTTTCAGATCCTTTTTGGAAAACATGTTGTGGCCTCAGCTCGCGCATTTCCCCAGTCTGTGCCATATCTCAGAGCCCACTGTCCAAAAGGGGCCTGGATATCCATACAGAGAGATATGAATCTCAGCCTAGATTCTAAAATCTATGAAATGGATCATAGACATAAAAGTGAAAGCTAAACTATAAAACAACTAGAATAAAACGTAGGAGAAATTCTTTGCAACTTTGGAGTAGGCAATGATTTCTTGGGACAAAAAAACTAACCATTTATAAAATGGGAAAATTGGACTTCACCAAAATTAAAAACTTGCTGTTCAAAAGACACTAGGAAGTAAATGAAAAGGCAAGCCACAGATTGGGAGAAATCATTTACAATACATATATTTGGCAAAACATTTGACTTTAGAACATGCAAAGAACTTTTACAACTCAATAATAAGACAAACTACCCAGTAACAAATGGGCAAAAGATTCGAACAAATACCTCACAGAGAAGATATATAGCCAACAAGCACATGAGAAGATGCTCAAAATGATTAATTATAAGGGAAATGCAAATTAAAGCCATGACAAGATTCCACTACACACCCCTTAGAATGGTTAAAAAAAATTTTAAAGATTAAAAAGACAAGTATTGGTGAGGATGTGGAGCAAACAGAACTCTCATACGTTACCGGCAAGGATGTAAAATAACACAGTCACTTTAGAACACTGTTTGGCATTTTCTTAAAAAGTTAAACACACATTTATCAGATGACCCAGTAATTCCACTCCTAGGTATTTGTCCAAGATAAGTGAAAATACAGGCCCACAAAAAGACTTGTACAAGAATGTTTATAACAACTTTGTTCATAATAGCCCAAACTGGAAACAACTCAAGCGTTCATCAGCAAGTGATGAACAGCAAGTGATAAACAATTACGTTTTTTATGAGTAGCAATATGGACTACTACTCAGCAAAACAAGGAATGAACTACTGATACACGCAACACCATGGATGAATCTCAAAAACCTTATGCTGAGTGAAAGACGCATACATATTGTAATGCCATATGATTCCACTTATATGAAATTCTAGGGTAGGCAAATGTAATCTATAGTGACAGAATACACATCAGTGGTAGTGGGGAGGGCAAGGATGGAGGGGAACTGACTGCAAAGGGTCAAGAGGGAATTTCTGTGGTGATGGAAATATTCTCTAACTTGTGATATGGTGTGGTATGATTGCACAGGTGTATACATTTGTCAAACCTTATTGCATACTTGAAATGAGTATATTTTATTGTATGTAAATTATGCCTCAATAAAGTTTTTTTTAAAAGAGGATCTTTTTGGTTGAAAATGGGCTTATTGGATGAAAATGAATGTTTATTGACAAGGGTCTCCCTAGTTCACCTCACCATCTGGTCGTCTGCCTTGAAGAAGGAGACAAGTGTTTCTAGGGAGGGAGAGCTCAGGGCTTAAGGGTTCTCTTGCTCAGAAAGCCAAGGTCTTACCTGGGCTAGGTAGCAGCCATTGGCTGAACGAAGCTGCAAGTTGGGGCTGTCCTTGTCACATTCAAACTGGAACAAGGACATCTGGGTTAAGCGTTCAGACGCAGCGCACAACTCAACATCTGCAGAGGAAGAACATGTCAGAAGAAGCCCAAGTCTGGCCCCATCCTCAGTCTCAGCCCCTCCTCCACGCCTTATGGCTGAGGTTCCCTCTGCTTTCCCTCTTCAGTCTTCATCACCTTCTGTGGGACAGAGTAGCTTGGAGAAGGCCCAGGCCACTTTCCCCTAAAGACCATGCTGTTGCTTTATCACCCTTCTCCATGGCACAAGAGATTCTCTTTGAACCCCAGGATCTGGCTTAGCAGGTTCAAAAATCCTTGCTGATCCCAAACACATTTTCCTCTTTCCTGCAGCCAGCCCTCCCTCCTTCCATGGCTTTGTTGGACCCAGTACTTGCCATAGATGACAGAGAGGAACTTGTGGGCCTTTGACCTGAGGCTGACCCAGGTTGGGCAGCGCTGTAGGATGAACCACTCCTCTCCCCTGTGCGGACTGGAGCCCAAGCCCAGGAGCAGACGTGTGCCTTGTGGATACAACATGCCTCCTTCTCCATCGCTCAGTGCTACGAGTCCGCCAGGCCGTACTTGCATATGAAAAGCTGTCTGTGTTGAGGGTTGGGAGACCAGCCGGTCTAAGTGGGACAAGAAGGAGTGTGTAGAGGTCTCCAGGTGGTAGCATCCATCTTGGAAATGCAACAGAAAGCCACATTCCTTCAGGCAGGGAACTGGTGCATCCACCCAGACACGGCCCACACCAGGGTCAGCCCGGGCGTAGCAGTGGTTGACAGGGCTGTAGAGGATCACATGGACATGCAGGGCTGGCCGGGGGGTCCACATGTGGTAAGCTGAGAGGACTCGGGAGTTGCAGAACACGTCCTCACCATCAGACTCCAGATAACGACCACTGATTATGCACTGCAGGGTCCACTTGCCATTGCGGTGGAAACGGAGGAGGAAGCATCCGTGGTGGCTTGTCCTTGGCCGGCCATAGCACAGACTGCCATCAGCCTCACACAGAAGGTAGAGGCCCTGCAAGCTCCTTAGTCGTACCAGAGCCTGTGTGTCATGCTCATTGCTCACCAGGATCTCCCAGGTCTGGAGGTATTGGGAGGGAAATCAGTACACATTGCTGAATGCCTAGACTGAGGAGCCCTACACCCATCACCCCTGGCATCACCACAGCACCTTCATTGAGACTAACCACCTTCCCCTCCACATCAGCCTCCCTGCTGTCAGCTCTTCAACTCTCTCATCTAACAAAATCAAAAGATCTCAGGGCACCTCCACCACTGGAACCATTGGGTTTCTCAAGACCCCAAGAGAAGTTCTAGATGCCCATTTCCTCCAGCTAACAGAAGGTAAACCTCCCTCTCTTTTCCTTGACTGCTTCCTTCAATACCTAATTTTCCAAGAGATGCTTTTGTTTAAGTCTTACTTCTCCCTTCCTCACTGTTGCCCCTGGATAGCACACTCAGCCAGCACTTCCATCCAAAAAGGCCCCTTCCCCGACATGGCAGGAGAAAAGCAAAACCTCTTACAGGCATGCCTGAGCTCCAGGGATGAGGATGGGAGCACAGACAGTCAAGATGCAATTGTCTAGTTTGGCCATGATCTACCCTGTTAGAAGCAAGAGGACCTAACTCCTGCTTCACTCCGTAGTACCATCCCAGAGGTGCCTACATCCCTCTCTAAGATGAAAACCAATGCTCCCGGGCTTCTAGAGTGCCCTATTCTCAGACTACAACCAGAACAGAAACATAGACGTTGCAGGAATTTCATTGGTCCAGCTTCCCCTGGATTTCCACAGTTCTGCCTTCCAGCCTGGGCTCTCCAACCCTCCTCTTTGTGATGACACAACCACTCTGTGTGGGATGGAGGAGGGTACGGAGCAGTCAGAGCAAGACAAGGCAGCAAGGCCAGGGCTGAGGCTTCACTTCGTGGAAGAGGTTTAGAGAAGGGGAGATGGAGCAATGGAGACTGTGAGCAAAAGCCTGGGGTAGAAGGGTCTTGTCCTGGCGGTGGCAGAGGCTAGGAAATTAGTTAGGTTGAGAGCGTACCCCTGCAGCCACCACACACACACACACACACACACGAGCTTGGCCACTGAGAAAACTGGTTCCAATATAGATTTGCTGTTACCTGTCTCCGGCCCAAACCCTTTGCAGTAGCAGTGACTGTACTCTTATATGTCTCATAAGTGAGGTAGGACCCTGCCCAGCTGATGAGCCCAACCCTTAGGTCCTCAGGCTTGGGTCGTCTTCGTGTCCACTCTACCTCATCCATGGGGCCGGCACCACAGGTGATGACTCTGTCCGGCCCAGCCTTCCCCCCAGTGGTGAGGTTCCACAGGCCATAGGGCCTGGAATCTGGCCCGCAGTACCCACCAGAAGATGTTCCCGGAGGGAACTTCCCAGGCAGAGGCTGGCCTAGGGCCCAGCACCTCTGTGACCCGGGAGCATTGTGACTGTGAGGGCTGCCTCTTATCCCACCATAGTGAGGAAAGGGCACTGGCCCAGTCATGTCAGTCCACGGCCTGGAGGAAGTCAGTCCGGTGCCTCCCCACACCATTCCAGGCACCGAGGTAGGCTGAGTTCTGACAGAATCCGACTTTCAGCCTGTGCCAGTGACCACCTGTGACCTCAGGCAAGTCCTCACATCTGTTCCTTATTTTAATCACAGGCTAGAAATCAACCTCTTTCCTCCCTAGGAAGTGAGTTACGCCTGGCTCCCTTGGGGCTCGAGCATTTTTGGAGTTCAAGATATCCAAGAAAAATCCATTAGCTTTCATGGCCCTTGGGAGGATGAGGCCAAAATGTCTCAGAAGGTACTTTTCAGAGTGTGAGGAAACCCTAGAGAGTTAACCAGCAAGGACTGAATTACTCATATGAATCCGGAAGGGCTGGCTCAGGAATAGGGTAAGGAGAATGGCCTAGGTGGGGTGAGCAGTGGGCACCCTCCTCCTAACCCCACCGCTGCCCTGCTGCTGGCCAGCCAACCAGTGCTGCCTCTAAGGACACCAGCCCTGTCTGTCCACAGCGTCTCTGTTGGCCAGTAGCCTCCGGGACTCATTTCCTACAAAGCTCATGGAGAAAACCAGCCCAGAACCTGGAGACATTGACAACATGAAAGAAGGGAGAAAGGCAAAAAGAAATAATGGTGCTGATAGTGGGTTTTGTTTAAGTTTGCTGGGATGCAAAACAAAATGGGCCGAGTAAACCACACTTGGAGAACAGCCCACAGCCCTGGTTCCAACACTCCCTTTAGTCCCCATAGGTGGGGTCGTCTCAGGTAGAAGGAGTCCCAGTGCACAATGAGGAACTGTAATCCCCAAGGCCCGACTAGTGTTTTACAAACCAAGGCTAATAGACTACTAGTGACAGAATCACCTGGGTAATTTTAAAGACGCATATTCTTGGGCTTCAGACCAATCCTGGTGAGTCACATTTTCTGAAGTGTGCCTCAGAACCCATATTTTTAAGGAACATTTCCTCCCCCTCAAATTTTTTTTTTTTTTTAAAGATTTTATTTTTTTTCCTTTTTCTCCCCAAAGCCCCCCGGTACATAGTTGTATATTCTTTGTTGTGGGTCCTTCTAGTTGTGGCATGTGGGACGCTGCCTCAGCGTGGCTCGACGAGCAGTGCCATGTCCGCACCCAGGATTCGAACCGATGAAGCACTGGGCCACCTGCAGCGGAGCGCGCGAACTTAACCACTCGGCCACGGGGCCAGCCCCCCTCCCCGTCAAATTTTAACGTGCATAGTAACCATTAAGAACTGCTGCTCTAAGTAGCTAAGAGATGGATAGGAGATCAGAGTTATGTGGTTTACAGAGCCATGAAGGGAGAGCCTGTTACCCTGGGCAAAGGCCCCTTGGAATTGGGGAAGGAATGGGATTTCCCCCACTGGAACCCCGAAAGTACTTCCAGCCTCAAGAATAAGGAGGGAGAAGCTGAGCTAGATGAAGGCAGCAAAGTGTGTGGATGCTCGAGGGAGAGGGGTCGGCCCTACAGCCTTAGCTGCTTTGAACCTTCCCCATATCGTCTCTTTGCACCCAGCAACCCAGCCCCCGACTTGTAGGCTACAGACAACACAGTGTACAAACCACAGCAAATTTATTACTCAATATCCAGTGCCACATCATAGCACCACCCGGAGCCCTCACCTTCCCTCCCTACCTGGCCCCAAGGGTACACCCGAAATGGAAAAAACACAAGTAAACCCAGATTCCTGCTCCTCCTCTGGAAGAAGGGGACTTGGCCCTGGAAGCCCCTTCCACAGGTCCTAGCAGGCAGGAGAGTGGATCCCTCCGTGCCCAGAGAGCAAGGCTCCAGGCCCCAACAAGAGAGAGAACATGCAGGCAGGAGCAGAGGCCTGTGTCTGCGGGGGAGGAGGAGTGGGAGGGAAGGGCACTGCCTGAGGAGTCCGGGAGTCTGGTCATCCCGGGGATGCACGCGGGAGCTTCTGGGCAGCAGGGGCCGGCCCCTGGTTGGCTAGCGCTTCGACAGCTCATGAGACAGCCAGTCCAGCCCATCGTACAGGCCTGTGCCTTGGGTGGCACAGGTGGCCTGGACGTACCACTGTGGGGAGAAGGAAAGAAAGAGGTCAGTAGCAGGGAGGAAAACGGGATGCCTTTACTTCCTGCCCCAGCCTGTGACTCCCCTGGGAGAGGAAGGACCCTCACCGTACGGCTGCGCAAGTGCTGCAGCCCCAGCTTGTCGGTCAGCTCGCTCACGGGCATGGCGTTGGGCATGTCCTGCTTGTTGGCAAACACCAGCAGCACCGCATCCCGCAGCTCGTCCTCTTGCAGCTGAAAGAGGTGAAGGGGGTGGGATCTGGGGTCCCAGCGGGGTCCTCTAGCCCCCTCTTTCCTGCTGTGTAGCGGAGCTCCCCTTTCTGCCTTCTAGCATATTTGTGGGAAAAATATAATATTGTGTAGTCTACTACTGAACACAAAACATAGAGTTATAAATCAGCATGTGGCCATGTTGGACCTTAAATCCAGAAAGGGCTTTTTTTTTTTTTTTAATTGCATTAACATAGGGCCTTTTTCTAATTTGAGTACTTGCCTTAGTCAAAATAACAAAATTTCCCAACGGAAAAACAAGAATGTAAGATGATGTTTCTCTCTACCACGTATAATTCCCCTCTCCCCACCAACTTCTCAGACTCAGATCTGAAGACATGAGAATTCAAGGAAAAAAGTCAGTCCTATACTTTTTACCTGACCCGAATTCAAAACAAGGTGAGATACTCCCTGCGTCCGCATCCACAAGGAGAAATGCACATTCAAGGCCTGGGAGGCACTTCCTGCCTTTCACCCCAGCACAGAGATCTCTTTCTCTCCAAACGGAGGGCTCAGTCCCCAGGGCCCTGGGTGCTCACCATCTTCTGGAGCTCATCAGCAGATTCCTGCACCCGCTCTCGGTCATTACTGTCCACCACGAAGATGAGGCCCTGGGTGGGAAGGAAGAAAGGAAAGAAGAGCAATCTCTCTGGCCTGGGACATACCCTAGTCTTGGCCTTTCTCTCTTCTTCCCACCTCTGACTGCATCTAAACCCTTCTCATCTAGTAAACTTCCACTAAGGTTCTGCAGATGTCCTGGCACAAACTGGAGACACCCTGAAAGGATACAGCCTCTGCCCTCAGGCAAGCAGTCTAGCTAAAAGACATGCAAGGGAACAGGGAAAGACACGTGATGAGAGCTAAATCAGGCATCGTGGACCCAGAACCCTGCTTCTCAGGAGAAGCCTAAGGTGGCTAAGTCTCAGAAGACTAAGGCCAGTTCTGAAGGATGAGTAGAGGCTAGCCTACAAAAGGAGGGTAGAGGCGGTAAGGGTTTTTCCTGGCCTGGGGGCCCAGCTTAGGCCAACATCTCAGTGTTCCTAACCCTAACATTTCTTCCCCTGGGGTTGGGGAGTGCCCCACCTGAGTGTTCTGGAAGTAGTGCCGCCAGAGAGGCCGAATCTTATCCTGGCCTCCCACGTCCCAGACTGTGAAACAGATGTTCTTGTATTCCACTGTTTCCACATTGAAGCCTGAAGATAATTGGAAAAATATGAGGAAAAAGTCCCGAGAGGAAGGAACTCACTAAAACTAGGTGGATTCAGCAGGGACACAAAACCAGAAGGCAATGACGAAGGCCCAACAGAACAGAACCCCCAGAGGACCGGCGGTCCACAGACGGGGCGGGGCTAGGTCACATCCATCCCGCACGTAAAGATACCCTGACCCACTTCTCAGGTAGCGTATCTGGTATCAGGGTCCGCTCCCTGCAGATAAGGGCCTCGGGCAGAATGGGGAGTAGACTCTGAGAAGGCCCGCCGCCGCGCTCCCGCTCCTCCCGGCCTCGCCTCCAGACTCACCTATGGTGGGGATGGTGGTGACAATCTCCCCCAACTTCAGTTTGTACAGGATTGTGGTCTTGCCAGCTGCATCCAAGCCAACTGCAACGAAGAGGGACATAGGGATGGAGATGGGAGCGAGGGAGCCCCCTAGAGACCAGGGAAGGGGAGAGGCCGGGACAGCTGATGGTGACGGGGGCGGAGAGCCCGAGCGCCTGCAGGTGCGCGCTGTTCTCTACCTTAGGGGCCTTGAGGGTAGTCTGGGTGGTGAATGCCAACTCCTGCCCCCAAAGTGGGCGAGGGGCAGGAGAGGACTGGGGAGTACGGGCACAGGAGGAGAGCCGCACTGTTTTTAAAAGTCGTCTCCAAGGGCGGAATCCACCCTTCTTACCAGCCGGGCTGGAGTAGAAGGGAGCTTCACCCCACCCAGGCCCGCAGCTCCCGGCCTCAGGCCCTGGGGGTTGGCGCTGCAGACCACTACCCGCCTGAGAGCAGTGACCCCGGGGGGTTAGGAGGTGGCTGACTCGGGGTCAGAGACACAGGTGAGCTGGGCTGGAGGGACGCGGGGGCGGGAGGGCTGCGCGGGGGCCGGCGCTCCGGTCCGGGCCGCGCGCTTGATCTGCCTCACCCATGAGGATCCGCATCTGCTTCTTGCCGAAGATCCGCGAAAAGAGCGCGGACACGGTGAGGCCCATGGCGGGGCCCGGGGGAGGGGGCGCGGGCACGGACACGGGGTGCGGGCTGGAACCGGCCGGCCGCGGGGGGATGGGGAGCAGCAGCAGAAGGAGGAGGCTCCGCTGCCGCCTCCGCGCGTCCCGGCCCGCCCTACGTCACCGCGGGCCCGCCCCCGCCCTAGCTCCGCCCCTAGGCCCGCCCCTAGGCCCGCCCCCAGGCTGTGGCTCCGGGAGAAACCTAAGCAGGGTGAGTTTCCACGGCCACCCGGGGTCCCGCCCCGGCTTTAAAGACGGAAAGGGTCTCGGTCTCCCCTTGTTTCTAGCGCGCCTGTCAGGTCTGTGGCTGCTGAACCCGCAGCCCGAGCGGGGCCGAGGAAAGCCTACAACGCTCCACAGCGGCCCCCCAGTTCCATCTTCAGCGGCCGGCCGCTGGGCTTTGGTTTGTTGCGTCCAGCATACTCTGGGCTCCGGTTTAGCCTATGATAACTAGCAGCATCGACTGTGTACACTACCCTTCTAGGAGAGCAGAAGCTCTGTGCAAGCGATTGAGGGCTCCCTTTTGCCCCCTCAGCAACCCGCGAGTGACCGTAGAATCTCGAGAGGAGTGCGCCGGAGGTGGGGGAAGAAGATGCCCGAGCGCTAGCTGGCCTTTAAGGCCCGTTAAAACTCCTGCTTCATAGATGCCCAATCAGCAGAACCAGTGGAAGATTCCCAACTCTGGGCGGGCGGTCGCAGACCCTACTTCCTGCATAATGGAGAACTCTGCCTTCTCCTTGATGGCCCTGGAAAGCATTGGAAACAATGCTTTTCAGTTGACCCAGGCAGCCTTTCTGCAGCTCCTTCCTCACTTTGCCACAGACCTGGGTACCTGGATTTTTAATGCACATCTATCCACGATTTTATGAGGCTCATGCGGCGCTAAACTCAAAGAGCTTCGCAAGTAATTTCCCCACTCATCTTAGCATCTGAGGGGAAATAGCAAGATACGAATTAATTTAAATTTCTTCTATGGAGGAGACTGAGTCAATGCCAGGCATCTAATATATGCTTAACAAATGCTCGCTAGGTTGAATGAACTAATAGGTTGCTCAGTGGAGCAAGGGCAGGCGTTTTGCCTATTCTGGATTCCCAGTGGATTTCTAGGATCAATTGCCTATGGATTGGACATGGTGAGGTGAGCTGGGAATGAGAGAACCTTCATACATTCATTCACTCATTCGACAAATGTTTATTAAGTGTCCATTATATGCCATTGCTCCAGGCCTTAGTTCAAATCTCAGTTCTGCCTTTTTTGTTGTTGTTGTTTGGCTTGGACAATCCTTACAACCTGTCATTTTCTCATCTATAAAAGGAGACTATTATCTACCCTATCTCACGAGGTTATGGTGAAGATTAAAATGATGAGATAATGTACCTGAGTGTTTTGTATAATGCAGCTGGATGTTATCTGGGCCACTAAGAAATTGGGTCTGAACAGACCTCCAGCCTCATCCTGACCCTCAAAGTCTGTAACGAGAACAGACTTTGGGCACCAGGTATGAGTGAGTACATGACTTTCCTTTACTCTTCAGTCACAGACTTGCATTCATAAGAAGGCTTTTACAAGGTTGAAGAGTACATTTAAAAGAGTTCCAATATAACACAACTATTGGTGATCAAGTCAGGTCAGTTCTATATCTTTAGCCCTTTTAATTAGCCTCTTTCTTTCTATCCCTGTTGTCACTGCCCTATTTCACTACCATCTCTTCCCCATGACTGATATAGACTCCTAACAGGTCTCCTGCCCTTTGGTATCCCCACGTGATACAAGTCTTGACGATGCTACTCTTGAGATTAAAATCCTTTAAGGTCTTCTTATGACCCAAGATAAAATCTAAATGCCTTCATTTGGGTCCCCAGCTATTGTGCCAGCCCCATCTGTTGCCACCTCCTTCACATATGCTAAGCTACTGCCTTGAGATGATTCTCAATGTTGCCCCGGGTGAACCAGGCTCTCTGATGCCCCAGGAGTCCTTGTAATCTTTCCCCTTTGCCTGGAATGCTTGTTCCCCTCATCTCTAGTTAGATGGGCAATCTCTACTCATCCTTCAGATCCCAAACTATTTTCCCTGGGAGCCTTCTCTGCTTCCCCTCCCTCCTCTTAACTTCCATACCACTTTGAATATACTCATGCATACTGGTATGATCACAGGACTTGTGTTTGCATGTCTGGTTTCTCACTAGATGTGAGCTCCTTGAGGACAGGACCTTGGCTCTTCATAGTGATCACCTGGAACAGCAGTTGATATGCTGCGGGAGTTGGACTGACCTGGAGAGGATTCCTAAACTTACTAGTTAAGTGATCTTGGGCATGTGACTTATCATCTCCGTGCCTTATGTTTCCATATCTGTAAAACAGTACTAATAAGACCCACTGAGCAGAATTTTTGTAAAGACTAAATAGCAAAACTCTTGTGAAGCTCCCGGAATATAGTTGGCCCTTAGGATGGACGTCATGGCTATCGGGTGCCCTCTACATATATTTGTTGAATCAACTCAGCAGAACTCAGGAAGGGTGCTAATAATTATGATACTATACGCCTACTAGGTGCAAACACTGTCTTAGAAAGTAGTTTAAATGGGAGTATTAATTGTTGCTCTTTAGGGACAAAGGTACTGAGCCCCCAAATAGTGGGGATGCGTCGCTCACCTGGGTGTTTGGGACTCATTGCGACGTCGCCCCCTGTGGCTCGCGGATCATAGCCCGAGAGCAAGCTCAGGAGCCCTTAACAAACCAACATCACCCGCGTGTCCTCGACTTTGCCTGCTCCGCTCTTCCAAAAAGCGGTCAGCTCTCAGCCTAGCTGGGTTCTCGACAGGTCGCCCCCAACCAGCCGGCCGAAGTAACCCCGCCCACCCCGCGCCCATTGGGGGAGGAGCCTGTGGCGCCGTGCTGCCGTCACTTCCAGCGGACCCGGAAGCGGCCTTCTCAAGCCTCTGTAGTTAAGAAGTCGTGCTGGGGCTGCGCTCAGCTTCAACTCTTGGCCGACCGTGGGCCGAGGACCCGCTGGGGCTGCTGAGGCCTGGGCGAGCAGGGAGCGCGAGCGGCTTCTGGGGCAGTGCGGGCGAGCCCTGGCAGTGTGCTCGTCGCGTCCTGACGTCGCCCCGCCTCTAGGATAGGACCCGCCTCCGCCCTCCGGGCCTGGGGGCCGGCGGGTGCTTCTGCTGGGCTGTCCCGCCGACCGGCATCCGGGCTCGGACGGTTGGGTGGAGTGGGTGCACGGCCGCGGGGGCAACTCTCCCCGTCGTTTACAGTCCCCGCGAGCGTCTTCGTGACCTTCTTCCGGGCTGCCCTAACGCTGACGTGGAGCAACCTGTTCTGAATCCTCATGGAGAAGTTTGGGATGAATTTCGGGAGCGGCCCGAGCAAGAAGGACCTGCTGGAGACCATTGAGACGCAGAAGAAGCAGCTCCTCCAGTACCAGGCACGTCTCAAGGATGTGGTCCGTGCCTATAAAAGCCTAATGAAAGAGAAAGAGGCGCTAGAGGCCAGCATTAAAGTGCTGTCGGTATCCCACGAGGCGGATGTGGGCCTTGGAGGTGTCCAGTCTCCAGGCCTCACCTTTCCTGACTCTGTGGATGACCGATGCTCCACTCACAGCGAGGATAGCACTGGGACCGCCACCAGCTTGGACACTGCGGCCAGTCTCACCAGCACCAAGGGTGAGTTTGGGGTGGAAGATGACAGACTGGCCCGTGGACCACCACCTCCGAAGTCCGAAGAGGCCAGCGGGTCGGAGAGTGGGGTCAGCAGTAGCAGTGGGGATGGACCATATGGGGGTGGGGAGGTGGACAAACGGTTGCAGCAGCTGAAGACTCAGTTGGCTACTTTGACCAGCTCTTTGGCTACAGTCACCCAGGAGAAGTCTCGCATGGAAGCTTCTTACCTGGCTGACAAAAAGAAGATGAAACAGGATTTAGAGGATGCCAGTAAAAAGGCAGAGGAGGAGAGGGGCCGTCTGGAGGGAGAACTGAAAGGGCTACAGGAGCAGATAGCTGAAACCAAAGCGAGACTTATCACGCAACAGCACGATCGGGCCCAAGAGCAGAGTAACCATGCCTTGATGCTGCGGGAGCTCCAGAAACTGCTGCAAGAGGAGAGGACCCAGCGCCAGGACTTGGAGCTACGGTTGGAAGAGACCCGAGAAGCCCTGGCAGGGCGGGCATATGCAGCTGGTCAGATGGAAGGGTTTGAACTGCAGACCAAGCAGCTGAGCCGTGAGGTGGAGGAGCTGAAAGGTGAGCTGCAGGCTCTTCGGGAAGAGAAGAATCGGCCAGACCCTCGGCTGCAGGAGCTTCAGGAAGAGGCTGCCAGCCTTAAGAGCCATTTCCAGGCTCAGTTGCAGCAGGAAATGAGGAAGGTAATTATCTTCATCTCTTTCTAATATTAGTCCTTTAGCCCAAAGTGGGAAATATTAGGGCTTTTTCTCCTTTGGTAGTTAGAACTAAGTGGCTGCACTGTCATTTTTGATGTTATTCAGACAGTTCCACTGGTGAGTCCTGGGAAATTCTATTCTGTGCTGTATCCAGAGTGTGCTTCCAACAGGATGTGGAGTTTCTGAGTGTAGGTTGGGTCGGAGCCAGACAGCTGTGAGTTTCTGGGCGTTGGCATCTTACCAACTGTGCTCTGTGAAACAGTGTAGTGGCAGCTGTGCAGTGAAAGGTAGTGTGTATGCTTATAGGTGTATACCTATATATAGATAGACATATGCCTATAGGTAGGGTGGCTGAATGAGGTAAAGAGAATTTTCTCAGAAGAAATAACTTCTTGTAATTGCTTTCAGTCAAGATTTGTCTGTTCTAGAAAGGTATGCTATTTTACATTGTGAGAGAGACCCAACTCAGTTTTGAACGTCCAGGAATATTGGCAGGTGAAAAGAATGCCATGATTTCTTAATAGGATTTGGGGAAGCACGTGATAAAGATAACACACTTTGTATGTTAGCTCAGTGTATGATAGGAGAAAGTGGAAGCGCTAAAGCAGGACAATAGCAGATATACAAAGGTTCTTAATATTGCTTGGTGTAATGTGTGTCTGGGAGCAGAACCCAAGCAGGTTACAGGAACTCTTGTTAGCTCCCAAATCAACAGAAAAATCCCCAGTTCCCATTCTTGCTAGGCCATCCCAATCCTGTGACCCTTTTGCTCCCCTCTCTTGCTTTCTCAAAGTTTGCCACAGGGCTTTGTGGCTTTTCTGGATGCATTTCCATCTGTTCCCTTGTTTTACAGACAGCCCTTGTGGAGGATCTACTCCGCCAGCAGTCTCAGGTGGAAGAGCAGAGGGTGGCAGCCCTGGAGAATCAAATATCTGAGGTGTCGGAACTGCTTGGCACATATGAGAAAGCCAAGCAGAAGGACCAGCTAGCCATCCAGAAGCTGAAGGAGCGCATTTTGCAGCTGGATCTTGAGAACAAGACACTGGCTCTCGCCGCCTCCAGCCGGTCCCCTCTGGACAGCCATGGAGAGGAGTCCAGTCTGGATGTCAATGTCCTAAAAGATAAGATGGAGAAGCTGAAGAGGCTGCTGCAGGTTGCAGCCAGGAAAAGCCAGGTGACCTTGGATGTGGAGAAGCTCTGCGACCTGGAGATAATGCCCAGCTCAGAGGCTGCTGATGGGGAGAAGGCTTCTGCGCTCTACTACCAACAGGAGCTGAAACAGCTGAAGGAAGAGTTTGAGAGGTACAAGATGAGGGCCCAGGTTGTCCTCAAGAGCAAGAACACCAAAGACGGTAACCTGGCTAAGGAGCTGGAGGAAGCCCAGGAACAGCTTGCAGAGCTGAAGGAGAAGTATATCTCCCTGCGGCTGTCCTGTGAGGAGCTTGAGCGCCAGCACCAGCAGGAGGCTGAGGACTGGAAGCAGGAGCTGGCCCGGCTGCAGCATCTCCACCGTCAGGAGCTGGAGCGGAGCCAGCTGGACTTCAGGGACCGCACGCTGAAATTGGAGGAGGAGCTGCACAAGCAGCGGGACCGTGCCCTGGCTGTGCTGGCCGAGAAGGACTTGGAGCTGGAGCAACTGCGTTCTGTAGCCTTGTCCTCCGGGCTGCCAGGACACAGAAGCCCTGTGGGTGGCGGGGGTCCTGGGGACCCGGCTGACACATCTTCTTCAGATAGCCTGACCCAAGCACTGCAACTAGCTGCGGCCAGCGAGCCTACTTTCTTCCTGTACGCCGAGCAGTTGGCCCGCAAGGAGGTGGAGATTACATCACTGAGGAAGCAGAAGCACAGGCTTGAGGTAGAGGTGCACCAGCTGCAGGATCGGCTGCTGGAGGAGGGAGAGCAGCATCGCGAGGAGGTTGGTGCCCTGCAGAGCCACATTGAAAAGAACATCAGGGACCAGAGTAGGGAGGGAGCCAACCTGGAGTACCTCAAAAACATCATCTACCGCTTCCTGACTTTGCCTGACACCCTGGGCCGCCAGCAGACACTCACAGCCATCCTGACTATCTTGCATTTCAGTCCAGAGGAAAAACAAGTGATAATGCGGCTTCCAACCAGTGGTAGCTGGTGGCCTTCTGGCAAGAGATGATGTCATTTTCACTAATTCCTGGAATTTCTGTGCCTCTTATGTGGGAAGGGACAGGCTCTGGTTTCTACTGCCTCTTCTCTTACGTTATCATTTATTTCTTCACTGTGTTGATCTGGGAGGAGTTTTCAATGTGGGATGGGGTTTTCTGCCAAATGCCATTAATGCCACTTTATCCTAGGGGGCCCTAGAGATACTGGAAGTGTTGGGACAGCTTCTTCTGGTGGTATGTGTGTGTGAGGGGAGGCAGGGGGAGAGGTTAGGATTGAGAGGTGCAGAAGTCGGGGACGTGGTGAGAATCTTTTAAAATAAGATACTGATTCTAATATTATACTCCTAGTGCAAAGCTGGGAGTAAATGTGACTCCAAAGGGAGTTCAGTTAATTGCTGAATACACACAGGACCAGCTCTTTACTCCATCTCATCACAATCTGAGTCTGGTCCACTGCTACCCCAATTCTCTGGGGACGTAAATCCAGGCTTGGAGAGGGACCAGGAAGTTTGAAATAGAGACATATTGTCCACTAGTCCAAAGGGCCAAAGAATAGTAAGTTCATCCTGCAACTGGGGAGCTTGGTCTGGTTAGGGCCTGGGTGTGATGAGTGGGCCCTGAGCACCAGCTCGATCTTAGAGATTTCCTGAGTGACCTCCCTTTGGTCTAGATGGGGTTATAATAGACTTCTGGCACTTGTCCGTGCCCTGACCTGTCTGCCTAAGGCTGGCCTGAGATTGTGAGTGAATGACTTTGCTATCTTTTCCTCAGTGTTAAACTTCCATTAAGAAAAAAGTCTGAGCTTCTTACAGAAAGGGTTCTGATTGGGAAGCTCTGATCCTGCCTGGATACAAGGAATTAGCTCAGAGATTTACTTCTCCCTCAGCAACTCCCCAAGCGGTTTCTGCCTTGGTAGGGACAGGGAAGAGGAGGAAGATTTGCTGTGGAGGATTCCAGAAGATCTCTGTGACCCTCACAGGAAAGTGGTGGAAGTTCAGCCGGGGCTGGGCCGGGGTAGTTGCTGCTCCATGGATAGCATTCTGGCTAAATCTCCATGTCCTTGCAGCCCAGGTGCTCATGGGTTCCTGTCTCTGGTGTTTTGCCTACTCCCTTAGGGAGGTAATAGTTTCAGTCCACAATCCTCATCTTCTCCACATGTTACTCTAAATTTTCTTCCTTCCCTGGCATTTCTTATGTTTGGTCTTACGTAAGTAGATTCATTTTGCACTCAGGCAGTCTGGAAAGTAAGGGACTCAGCTGGATTCAAACAGTATCAACTCCCCAGATCTTTCCTTTCCCCCTCTGCTCTTAATGGTTTGGGAGATCTTTGGACCCTAAAGACCAATGCTTTGCCACTGATTGGACTAATATGTATCTTTCTGTTATTGCATCATAGAGATCTGTTTTTTGAGGGTTTGGGGTGCAGAAGCCTTTGCTTAAATGTTCTGATTGGGAGGCTGGGTGACCTAGACTATCTACAAACAGTGAGCAGACTTAATGGAACAGAGATGATGTGTTCAAGTGATAATAACGTGAACCACGGAGTCATTAAACCTGAACAACTTGACCTGTGTGCTTCCTTAATGGTATATATATGTCTGGACACAAATAGGGTGTGAATGGAAATGGTAAGTGAAAAGAATGGAAATAGTATTATATTTATCCGTGAGCTTGAATCTCAGGAGGAATACCTCAGTGCCCTAACTGCCTCAGTACAACACAAAGTTTTTAGCCTGGACTTGTGTGTGTAGGCAGCTACACTGGAAAAAGCTTTCTGTTGGGGTTAGTGGGTGGGCTTGAAACTTCCATAATTATTGCTTTAAACTTCATAAGTGATCTATTTATGAATGCTTTATTGTGCTTCAAATCAGGATTCATGGTATCCTGGAAAAGTTTCTCAGGACATCAAGCTACACTAAATCATCATTGTCTTCATCATCATGATCATTATTCTTAGTTTTCTTACCTGATACCCTACATGTAGGTTATATTGTTGTTATCTGTAAGTGGTTTTGGAGAGAATAGAAAGATCCACGGTTAAAGTTGCTTTCCTAGGACTAATACATCCTGTGCTTTTGACTTTTGAGAAGATACCAAATGCATAAAGAAGCAAATCAGTTTCTGATAATTTTCAGTATCAACAGACCTGAGGCTGTGAATGCTCACAACTGAAACAGAAAGACTGGGGCTCTTCCTACCTTTAAGGACACAGGTTCCTGGTCTCCCCACTGCTCCCCCCCAAATAAGTGTTCCAGTTATTTGACTGGTTTGCCTGTGCTAAGTACTCTAAGAAAGGAAAGCGGGGGAGAGTGGAAGAATTGAGATCAGACAGAGAGAAAATTTCCTTGGGCCCTGGTCCCGTTATATCAGACAGTGCATGAGGTGAGTCAATAAGGTAATGAGACTGAACCTTACTCATTTCACTCTTACCTGTGTGCAAATCAGAGGATTGCTGAGAAGAGATGGAAGGAGAAAGTGCAGAGAAGGCAAGTTGACGACTGTAAAGGGTTTCTGCTTTTCTTTTTTTTCCCCTCTCCTGTTGGTACCTTTGATCAAGGGAATAAATGTCCGTATTTCATGCTCTTGATGTTGTAAGTTCTCATCCGTTACCCAGAACTCAGGCTCTCAGCCTTATCTTGAGAAGCTGCTCCTACAGGGTTGTTTTTGCTAACTCTTGTTTGCGCGTGCCAGCAACATGTTGAGCCATTTACACCCCTTATGATCATTTACTCCTCACAGGTGTTTTTATCCCCCATTTTACAGATGAGGAAACAGAGGCTGAGATGTTAAATTTGCCCAAGATCATGTAACTAGTAGATAACCTGAACCAGGTCTGATTAACCCCAAAGCCTGCTTAATCTGGGTGTGTTCCTGTCTTCTCAAGACCTGGGAGGGTCAGGGCTTGTCTCCATAGATGATTTCTAGAGATGGAAAGACTGATTTCTGGACTGAACTGGGCTGGTTCAAATGCACAGAAAGTCTCCAGCTATAAATTGCAGCCAAGCAAAGTTGCTACACTGTAGAGTTGAATAGGCAACGTTGGTTCTTCATAAGAACCCTAAAGCTGCTCTGTCTCCCAGGTTCCAGGTGACTGCCAGCTTTAGAACTTGGATCATTCTAACAAAATAAAAGGAGGGCTGGGTGTCAGCCATTGCTATAGTGTGGTCCAACTATAACTTCTAGTCAATCTGGGGAAACAGCTGTGGGAATTGGAAACAGAACCCTAAGGAATGGGTCACTTTACCCAATCTTCAACCTTTACTCCATCCCCACCACTCTCTTCCTCTGCCTCCCCCAGGCAGCCTAGTTATCTCAGATTGATGGTTTTTGAAAAACTAGATTCAGACCTTCTGGGTTGAAATCTCCTGCCATCTGTGTGACCTTGATAGATTACCTAATCTCTCAAAACTTCATTTTCTTATGTTGAGGATACTACTACTTAGTTCAGGGTTATATCCTCAGATTAAAGAAAAATTAAGTACATAAGGAACCAGCACAGTACCTGAAACAAAGTAGGTGCTAAACTGTGTTAGTGTCCTTTTTTCCAAGAATGTTAGGTGGCAGAATTGGAAGTTAGACCGAGCTCCTCTGGATTTAAGTCCAGTGTTTCTTAGCTACAAATGTTGCTGTAAACAAAAGGAGAAATAATGACTGTCTTTTGTCAAGTGCCTGCTGTGAAGTAGACTGCTAGCATTTTTCCTACATCATTTTACTTAATTCTCACAACACTCTTGTGAAGCATATCCATTTTGCAAGTGAGGAAATGGAGGTTTGGCAAGATGAAATGAATTGCCCAAGACCCACAGTCGGTAATGGCAGAACCAGGATTCAAGCACATTTATCTGAACCAAGTGGCCAGGGGCTTTCTGCTGTCCATGCCGTCTCCCAGCAGAGGGCAACGTGGAATACTGAAAACAAAATTTAGGGGGCTGTTACTGGCATGGGCTGGGGAAGAAGGGATTCTTGTCCAGGTAGTCCTCTTTTCAGTGGCAACTGACTGCCTTATGATTTCTTGGAAGCCTCACTCTTTCCTAGCAGCAGAGCTCTTTCACACCGAAAATTATGAAATGGACTCTTTCATTACAAGTCAGTTTTATGTGAGTTTGAGCAGTGACAGCCTGTTTTTCCTGGGATCCAGAACTCCTGCATAACCTCAGTATCAAAAGTTCTAACAAACACAGAAAAGCAGAGGCCACTTGGAGGCCAATGACCCTCATAAGAGGGCAAACCCTGGCCCTTGACTTTAGTAAGGAGACCATCTCTGGTCCAGTGTAAGTTCCTCCATCCCTCTGGGCTACTACCGAGGGACCAAACAATCTCTTTCGTATCTGAGAGAATGAATCTGAAGACTGATACCACTTAACATAAAACATGAGTTTTTAAATGTAGATTCACATTTCACGGGAATTTCACAGGCCCTTTAGGGGGCATCCTGCCCTGGCATCCTGTGTACTCCACTGGCATGTGTGCCAACTTGGAACCTTAGCCAGCTGAGATGAGATTTGAAAGAGTCTGGAGGCCAAGCAAGTTTGTGTTGGTTTTGAATGCTTGCATTATGTCACATGGTCAGTTTACATTTTCCGAACTGAGGATCCTTAGGCACTCTGTCCTTCTACCTTCAAAGTCCGTCCTCCCACCCATCCCTATCCTCTGCAGTATAGTCCTATCTGATACCCAGGGATGCTCAGTTACTTCCTTTTCTGAGGTCCTTCAGCACTTTTTCCATACTGACCTTGGGCACAGTGATTTCTTGTACTTTTGTTTCAAATTTACTTCTCTGTCTCCTTGACTACCCTATAAATCCCTCAAGGTCACGCCCCATGCCCCGCTCATCTTTGTGCCATCAGGACTTTTCATAACCTGGCACATACTAAGTGCTCAATAAATAGCTGAATGAATGAGAGAGACTAAAAATACCAATCTTGTACAATTCTGTAATCCACCATCAGCATTCCAATTTGTCAATTACCCCAGTAATATCCTTTATAGGATTTTTCTCTTTCTAGTATGGTGTCCTGTCTGAGATCAAGTATTGCATTTAATTGTCATGTCTCTTTAGTCTCCTTTAATCTGGAACAGTTCTTCACCTTTTCATTGTCTTTTATGGCAATGACTTTTTTTAAAGAATACAACCTTCCTCCCCCTTTTAATAGAAGTTTTCTCATTTTGAGTTTGTCTGAGGTTTCTTCATTATTCGATTCAGGTTATGCATACCCTGCCAGAATACTATATAAGAGATGTTGTGATCTTCTCAGGGTAGCACATCCAGAGGTGACTCATATCCATCTGCCCCTTGTTGTTGATGTTAATTTTGATACTTGGACAAGGTGTCTGATTTCTTCACTGTGTAGTTAGTATTTTCTGCCTTGCTACATTAATAATCCAATTAGCAATCCAAGGGGAGACACTTTAAGTCCATATGGGTATCTGCTCTTCGTCAGAATTTCTCCCCTAAATTTAGCATCAACTGATGATAATTCGATCTTTACTGTGATAGTTGCAAAATGATGATTCTTCAACTAGCACTGCTGCATCATTTGTCTTTTGGTCCTCAGCACTCTAAGCAAGAGCCCTGCCTTCTCCATAATTTATTTAGTAATTTATTATAGGTATGAACTGATGGATTCCTATTTTTCAGTGGTTTATAATTCACTATTTTACTTAATTATCTTGATCCAAATTTTCCCAGATTTGGTAAGAGCGCCATCAAACTCCTGTGTTCTTATGACATGCCTCCATCATTTCTTGGAGTACTTCCTTACTTTCTGGCATAAAAACATGTTTCTGGCTCATCCTACAGCTTCTATACCCGAGTCCTGGAATCAACTATTTCTCTGGGGATCTCTGGTTTCTTTTGGTGGAGACTGGTATTAGAAACCAATATCTGGGAGCTGTGTGAGCTCATTGTTACTGGGGTGTCTTTGCTTCTATGTCCTTTAAGCAGACAGGCTTAGGGAATATATGCACATATTGTATTTATGTATATGTATATATATCTATATACACACTCACACACATACCTACATAGCTATACACACACATATACACACTTTAAAAAAATCATGATTTCACACCAACATCTCCAATTCCAATCCATTTCCACACAGTTTTGCCTTGCCATGCCCCATTCCATATCTGTATTTTCTTTCTTCTACAGCAGAACTCTAAGATGGAGCCCTTTAGTGTTTCATTAATATTAAATGTTTCACTAACATTTAAAAAGTAGGCTGAGTGAAACAGTACACAGCGACAGACAGGAACAACCAGAAAAGGAGGGGGAAACCAGCGGAGGAGGTGTCCAAGAATTCAAGGGAGAAATGAGTTTCGTCATGGAGAGAGTGCTCAGTCCCGTCAAATTTTAAACCACTTTACAACAGGATGCAAAGTTTTAAAGAGCTTTTAAACATTCACACATATCCCTGCTGTGTAACTCAGGGACTGTTTTCATTTTGGTGCTCCCTTTCGGAATCTGTCCACAGGAATACTTTCCTTCATGCTGCCCAGTTGTAACATTATGCATTATAATTTGGTCTTTTGCTTTTTGCTTGAGACTATCTTGTCACACGTGTTCATTTTCCATGAGTCCTCCTCCCCTTCATCCCACCATGATTACGTGGCTGTACTGATTAAAGAGGGAGGAGGCTCCTTTCTTCTGGCTTCCTTGTTCTTATGGGGACACCCACTTCTTTGCCCCTTCATCTGCTCAATCCCCCCGACTCTGCTGAAAAGACAGTGACAACACTTACACAATGTTTGCTAAGATTTAAGATTAAAGCGTGTAAACTTGCTAATGTTCAACCCATAACAACAGCAATTTCATATCGTTTCAATCTAATGTATGCTAGGTACTGTATTTACATGTATTAAAAGACCTGATTTAAGAGCTTCTCTAAGCTATTAATTTAATCATCATTAATCATTTAATCATCAAAACACCCCTATGAGGTATTATTATCATCATCATCATCACATCTGAGGAAACTGAGGCCAATAAAGTTTAAATAGCTTGCCTAAGATCACCTTAGCAAGCTGTAGGTGCAGGATTTGGGCCCAAGACGTCTGGCTTTGGAGCCCAGGTTCTTAATCATGACGCTGCCTATGATGCCTCTGTAGAACGGCATCACTAAGATTAAAATAACCAAATCCAAGGTTATTGAGGCACCTGGAGCCAGTCTCCCTGCTAAGCGAGTGTGAGTGCCTGGTGTTTCCTCCTTTTTAGAATTTATTATTTAATGTATGTGTTCATGCCCCAACAGATGTCAGGGCTGGGAGGCTAAGGAGTGGGCCTGCTCTTCACTGCTACGTCCATAGTACCCTGTACAGCGAGCAGAATAGATATGCCCTCACTGTTTATTGAAAGGAATAAGGAAGGAAGGGAGGGAAGAAGGTGGAAGGTGGGGCTTCGATTGGAGACTGGGAAGGTGGGTGAGATAAATTGTAGAATGCGTCTGTTTGACTTGTGTGGGGAGTTGGGCTTTGAGGGACCACAAACAGGATGGGGTTTTCTACTTCCAGCATCTAGAATAGGACATGCCAGAGGGATGAGTTGATGCCAGAGATTCTTAGTGTCAGTCAATGAGTGAACCCTTCACCTACAGGGCTGCTGCCAGGGTTCAGAGGATGGTGGGGGCTGGGTAGGAGGCGAGACCAAGTGAGGAGCAAAGCCTTGAAGGATAGAGCCTGTGGCATCTGAGAGTTCCCTTCTGCCCTGGGAGCTGTGTCCAGACCTGCCTGCCTACCAGACTTCAGGTCCCTGTCCATAAGCCTGATGGTGGAAACTTTCAGTTGTCTTTGAACTCTTTCCATAAGTGATAGATATGGTGGCAGAATGCCTGAAAATATACAAATGTCTTTAGGAAAGTGGGCTTTTTGTTTCTAGCACCCTGGGACCCAAGTTCTTTGAAAGAGTAAGGTATAACAGGCTGAGGACTACTCCTGAAAGAGATAAAAACAAGCTGTTGATTCTGTCATTACCTGTCCCTGGGACCTTCTTGGTGACTCATTGTTTTTTATCTGTCAAAAAAGGAAGCAATACTTTTACCTAGCTTCTCAAAGTTATTGTGATGATCAAATCAAAGAGTGTACTGAGAGCTCTTGGACAAGTGCAAAGTACTATCAAATGTAATTATTACAAATGCCTGACATCATATATACTAGATAACAATACAATGACAAATTAACTGTTGGTGAACTGTCACCTAACCCCTACCCTGGCTCCCCCATCCCACTGCCTTCCTAAGAAGTAGGTTCCTACTTTCAAAATAAAGTGGGGAAAAACGTTTTTAGGATATGTGTTGATTTTCTATTGCTCTCACAATAAACTACCACAAACTTAGTGACTTTAAAACAACACAAATTTACAGTTCTGGAGGTCATAAGTCTGAAAGGGGTCTCACTGGGCTAAAATCCAGGTGTCCACAGGGCTATGCTCCTGCTGGAGGCTCAGGGGGAGAATTGGTTTCCTTGCCTCTTCCCAGACTGCCTGTGTTCCTTTTCTCATGGCTCCTTCCTCCATCCTCAAAGCCAGTGATGTTACAGCTCTCTGTGCTTTTCTTCTGTAGTCACATCTTCCTCTAACTCTCTTCCACTCTTGGGACCTTTCCAATCGTAAGGACCCCTGTGATTACATTAGGCCCGCCCAGCTAATCCAGGATAATCTCCCTATTTTAAGGTCAGCCAATTAGCAACTTTAATTCCCCTTTGCCGTGTAACCTAACAGGTCGTGGAGATTAGGATATGAACATCTGTGGGGTGATATTATTCTGCCGACCACACTATATATTTCGTAAATATTCTATGTGGAAAGAACTTTGGCAAAAACAAAAATGGAAAATCAAAATTCTTCATAACTTCTTGGTAATAAAGGCTCCTGGTGCTACTGGATAATTCCTAGCAACATTCTTTTTCACGGGAAACCAGCAACACCTAGTGTCTCTCCAAATAAATTTCAACAGAAAACATCAAATGTCTTGTAATTAAAAAGGTAGAATAGAAGGTGCAGCTTGGTGACCGATGGTGGAGAAAGGAAGTTCTCACTACTCACAGAGGAAGGCTGTGATGCTCTCTCCTGTATGTTCTTTAGCCTTGGAGTGAGTGCCCGCATCCATGCATACATCCAGAGGTATTTAAATGAATTCTGTTTTCTGCATAGCACCATAGTGGGCTCTGTGATAGATGCAGAAAGAACATGATCCTTGGCCTCAAATTGCTTCCAGTTTTATTGGGCAGACGAGCCACACCCTGGCCATCAAAGCATATGTACACACTTACAAAACACTAAAGACTTAATGGCCAAGTGTACCAGTTATAATTAGGCTCAGCTGTACATACATCAAAACCCAAAAGAACACTGGCTTAAACAGCAGAGAAGTTTATTTCCTGCTGTTGTGAAAGAATTGGTGCTGCCCCAGTTTGGCAGTTCCTCAAAAAGTTAAATGTAGAGTTATCATATAACCTAGCAACTCTACTCCTAGGTGTATGTCCAAGAGAATTGAAACCCTACTTCCATACAAAAACTTGTACACAAATGTTCATGATAGCATTATTCATAATAGCCAAAAAGTGGAAAAAATGGAAATGTCCGTCAACTGATAAATGGATAAACAAAATCTGGTCTCTCCATACAGTGTAATGTTATTCAACCATAAAACAGAATGAAGTAGTGACACATGCTACAGCATGGAAGAACCTGGAAAACATCATGCTAAATGAAAGAAGCCAGACACAAAAGGCAACATATTGTATGATTCCATTTATATGAAATGTCCAGAACACGTAAATCCATAGAGACAGAAAGCAGATTAGTAGTTGCTAGGGTCAGGGGAGTAGGGAGGGAAGAATGGGGGTGACTGTTAATGACTACAGAGTTTATTTTGGGGGTGAAGAAAATGTTCTGGAATTAGATGATAGACAGCTTTGTGAATATACTAAAAACCTAAAACCATTGAATTGTATGCTTTAAATGGATAAATTATTTTGTATGTGATTTGTATCTCGATAAAGTTATTAAAAAATACTAGGAGGATCAAGGAGACAAAAATAGGTGATAAATAATTAGAGGACATGAAGAAGAGGTGGGAAAAGTATCACCTATTAGTTTTTTGCTTCCCTCTCCCCAGTTCCTTCTCCAGGCCTCAGAAGGATTACCCATTTCTTTCCCATGTATCAGGTCTCCTTTCTCTCCCCCACCCCTACTACAATCAGCAGAATGTTTACTGTGTGATGCTGACCAGGCCACAGACAAGGAGAGAGATGGCAATTCTGGTCCCTATGGAGATAAAATGGAGAATGTGCTGATGGACATAGAGAATGGAATAGAATTTATGCCCCCTGACTCCAGAGGGTGTCCTACATGAGAGGCACCTCTGATTCTGGGAAACAAATGTCCTTGGGAGTCTCCAGACCTGACGGCACCCGAGAGGGGCTCCGTGATCCTGATACATCCCTGTGACCCACCAGGCAGTTTAACAATCTGTTTGGAGAATGAAGAATCTTGGGGTGGAGTGCTCAAAGGTGCCTGTGTCCCTACTTTCCACGGGGGATGTGAACTAGCAGAGTCTGTCCCTGTTGCCCTGTCTGGTCTTGCTCTGTGCCTTCAGGCTAGTCGCCCTCCCTCCAGTTCCACTGATGGAGCAGTTCCTCATCAACACACATTCTGATGTCTCCTTCACAGCCATGGGGCTGTATTTTTTATTTGTTTTCCATTTCTCTTCTTGTGCTGTACAAAACAAGGTACTTTTTCTTGCAGGACGAGATACCACTCCTCACACCCCTGTGAGAGTTATTTCACCTGTTCTAGTAGAACTTTATCAGCAGTGCAGATTGGACCAGGCTCCATGTATTACCCTAAGTTACTCGTGTTTTCCTGTATTACCTTCCTCCCCATGGTATGGGTTCTGGGGGTCTAGGTAGTATGGAGCTGCATGGAGATGGCAGAGCCATTGTAAAACATAGTGTCCCAGCTGTCACAGCCAGGAGAAGAGGAAGGAGACACGATGACTAAATGTAATATGGTATCCAGGATGGGATCTTGGATCAGAAAAAGGACATTAGGTAAAAACTAAGAAAATATGAATAAAGTATAGACTTTAGTTAATAATAATGTATCAATATTGATTCATTAATTGTGACAAATGCGCCATACTAATGTAAGATGCTCATCATAGGGAAAACTGGGTTTGGGGTATGTGGGAACTCTCTGTTTTGTCTTTGAAAACTTTCTGTAAATCTAAAATTATTCTAAAGTTAAAACATTATTAAATTCCCCCCAAAATATGGTGTCCCTACCCCCATCAGAGCATTCAGCTCTGGCCTGGCCAGACTATTTTAAAAGAAGAGTGTCATCCAATATGCCTCCCTTGAATGGTAGTTGTTGGATACCACCTGTACCATCAGGACAGCCTGGAAAAGTTCCATTTACCTGCCTGTAAAAGATAGAGCTTTGAAGTCCTGGGTGAGTGGATAGGAAGGTGAAAGCACAGGAGCACAAGCGCACCTTTGGGTCCTGGGGCGAGTGAGGGCTTCAAGGACAATGAGTGACAATGAGTGAGCCTGTGGTAACCCTGGGCCATGTCCAAATGGCCATTAGGGAAGGGTCAGTCTGTAAAGGGAGTTGAGGTAAGTTTTGCATCCAGGGCGGAGCCAAAGGTCAGGATCTGAAGGTGTAGCCAGCCGTTGTGCCAAACTCGAGAGTTTAGTCTGAGAATGAGCAGGGGCTGAGGGTATATAATCCATGCGGCTGGGTCAGTCAGGGGTGGATTCAGGGGCCCTGGGTTCCTGGGCCTCTGATTGTGTGCACAATGGGGCAGCACACTTCTCGTGACAGACTGTTAAAGGTAGACAGCCTGACCAAACAAGATGCCTCTGGAACTACTGCCCACCCCTCCATGGGGGCACTGTTGAAGAAAAAAATGGATTGAAGAGGAAGGAAGAGAAATGACTTGGCAGCCTGTTCTACTCTTCAAGCTGTGGCTGGTTTTCCTAGAGAGGTGCTTACATATTCAAGGTAACGGGCTGAATAATGTCCTGCAAAATTCATGTCTACCTGGAACCTCAGAAAAGAACTTATTTGGAAATAGGGTCTTTGCAGATGTAATTAGTTAAGATGAGGTTGTACTGGATTCAAGTGGGCCTTAATCCAGTGACTGTTGTCCTTATAAGAAGAGGAGAAACCCACAGACAGAGAGGAAAGAAGCCCATGCGAAGTTGGAGGCAGAGGTTGAAGTGATGCAGCTACAAGCCAAGGAACACCAAGGATTGCTGGGAGCCACCAAAAGGTAGGAAGAGGCAAGAAGGATTCTTCCCTAGACCCTTTAGAGGGAGCACGATCCTGCCAACACCTTAATTTTGGACTTCCAGCCTCCAAAACTGTGAGAGAATAAATTTCCATTGTTCTAAGCAACCTAGTTGGTGGTACTTTGTTTTGGCAGCCTGGGAAAACTAGTGCCTTTGGTGAGGATGATGCTGGGAGGATGTGCAGTACCCAGCTACACATGCACCTTGGACAGCTTGGGGCAATGGGGATTCCCGGTCCCTGCAAGGTTGGAGGCCTGGAGCTGGACCCTCATACTTGTAAGCCCTGACATGGTGCAAAAATTAATTAGCAATTAGTATAGGTGATAAAATGGGCTACCCCCTACCTTTTACTCTCCGCAGCGAAAGATCCCCTAACTGAGATTTCTTTGTGAAATCCTTGTCCAATTATCTGAAGTATAGAATCCTCCTCCAAAGTTTGCCCCATGGTTCCCTGGGATGTGCCTGCTCTTTCTTCTTCTCTCGAGGTGACCTTTCCTGCACTTCCAATCAGAAGAGCCTCTCTTTTCAGATCCTCGGTCTACTTGATCATTGTGGCATCTGACACTATGAACCATCCCTTCTTGAAACTTCTCTCCTAGGGAGCAACACCTCTTTCTTCTTTCTCCTGCGACTTCCTCTCTATTCTACCTCTGTGACTTGTCTCTTCTCTCTCTACCTGCTAGAAAATGTTGCTGCTCACTTGGTTCCTGTGTTTGATTTTCTCTTACCTCTCTAAAACTCTCTGGATGACCATCAATTTTCTTGCTTTAATGGCCACCACCACGTAACTCCCAAATATGTGTTCCATTTGAGAGCTCGTCCTCAAGCTCCAGCTTCGTAGAGCCAATACAGGGCTTCTAGTGGAGGTACCAGGCACTTGAGACTCCATCCGTTTCAAGCCTTGTATTGATTTATCTCTTCCCTCTGCTAGAATTATAGACTCCCTTCTTTCAAAATAAGTAATTCATGCAGACTTTTAAATTAAGATTTGGAGATAGATATTGAGCAGCTTTGGAGGAAGTTCACATACACAACACACGCAGAATTACAGTTGGTGACAATGTAGGAATTACCCAATCAACAGACTATCAAAGCTTGTCCATGCCAACTTTTAGTATGATACAAGGGGATTTTAGGACACAAAATATATATTTAAGGAACTTATAGGCAAAAGTATAACGCATTTAACAGTTCCTTCCAGCTCTTTGAGTCTCTCCCCTTTCCAGTTCTCAGCCCTGACATAGGGGCCACTCTTCTTGGTCACCTTGTTTTGCCCTCTGGCCAGGCTGAACGCTTTGAAAGTCTCCTAAGTGGATGGAAAAGTAGACTTTTTCTGTCTCCATCCTGCACTGTGCAGGTAGGTTCTGACCCTCCTCTCTGTAATGACACCCTCCTGGCCTTGCTCTTGGTACCTCCAGCAACCTGATGAGCCTAGAACCTCCTGTGTGACCCACAGTCCTGAGTCCTGTGACTTGAGGCCATCACAGTTCCACCTCCACCCCTTGCTGCTCGCATTAACTGCCTTGGGTCAGAGCCCAGGCCAGCAAACATCTCCATGAAAACATAGGAGAGATAAAAGTCTGCAAAGGTCCAAGGCCATGTTTTTTTAAACTTAAAATGTTTATGGATCCAGAAGTGGGCTGGGGAGTTGAGAGGTGGGATGAGAACCCACAGAATAAGATTTATTTCCAAAGGTGGTGTAAATTTATCTAATTCCAGCATTTCATTGCTTACAATGTTAAAGTTCTGACACTGGAGGCTCAGGCATGTACTGATGAAGATGCTTGGATGGGTAATACTGGCGATTTCCCTGGTATATTAACGCACGGTTTGTTTTTGAGACATGCAATAATGATTAGAAGTGTGCCCCTAAGCAGCTTTGGGCTCAGCTCTGGCATTCGTCTTAATTAGGTGGGTTTGACTCCCCATTATTTAGTTATCCATTTTTTTTAACAGAGTACTTCAGTTGTTTTATGCAATTAGAAGGAGGAAGCTCACAAAAGTCATCACATTACAGAAGAGATGTGACAGAAGAGACCATTAACTCTATCTTACTGTGCAAATCCCAGCAGTGATTAGGGACTTACGTAAACAGCACAGCTTAAATTACTTAGTTGACAATCCCTAATAACAACACCAGTGGTGTGATGCACTTGATTGTTCATAAAAGCAAAAGTGATTAGTTTGCTATATAACCTAATCATCAGAAAAATGTAATTCCCATAACAATATTTGTTATTACTGCCTTGTAAAAGGGCAGATTAAAGACAGAATTTTGACATATCAAATTGTACTGCAGCATGAAAGCCATAATAAGTCTTTCCTCCACCAGAGGGCTGGCGCCCACGCCGTCTCTGGGAGTCCTTTCCCTGGGCAGCAGGCAGTGTGGACCGAGTTGGGTGGAACCGAACTTTCAGCAAGTTCTTATTTTATCACTACCTGGATGAATTCTAGGAATAAAGGCTGCAGAAGACAATTCTTTCAGGAGAGGTGTGGTTCCAGAAAGGTGAATGAGGTTCACGTGAGAGATTTGGGGGGATTTTAAAACTTTCATGGGGAAAACAATTTAACTTAAATATTTATTGGGATTCTTGGATGTGTGAAGATGTGGGCCAGATGCTAGATGCAAAGGTGGGGAGACACTGCTTCTGACCTCAAGGAGCTTCTTTCTCACCCTGGATCTTTGGTCACTGCTGTCCAGTTCTCCTGGGCACTTGGTCACCTTGGTCCCTTGCTTTGACTTATAGGAAAACTTGTGTGATTCCTCCACTTCCCATCACCCTCCCAATAAGTGACCAGTGAGTTTTCTTTTTAACTACATCAAATCAAGCCCATCCCGACTATTACAGAAAGTTAGACTCCCTACCGCACCTGGTGGTGGACAATCAATGAGATGACAGATGCGAAGGCATCATGGTTGGCACGGAATGAACCTCAGTGGAGGGTATTTTTCTTCCCCCTTTTCCCTTTTAATATCTCATGAAAAATGTGAATTCCAGCTTCTCAAAAGAAAGCTGGCTCCGTGAGTATTTTTACTACAGCAAAGTCTGGAAATGTTTACACAAGAGATTTCTTCATTTGAGGGCTGGGTAATGGCAGGTATGATTTTACAGTTGCAATGAGATAGAGTCTGCTAGTTGTCTCCCAGTATTTATTCTCCTCTTCTCCCTTAGGAATAGCATCTCAATATTTGAGTGAGCTCAGTGTACCTTGAGTTAAAAGACATTTGCCAAGCTCCCTTGCAGCTACGCAAAACCATGCAACTACTAGATAATGAGATGCTAAAAGGAAGTGTTGTGTGTGATTTCTGTGAGGGCTCTTTTTAAGGGAGGGAGAACCCCTGTACTTTCCTCTGCTCTATTCTGCTGCCTGGGATGTAGATGCAGTGGCTGGAGCTCTAGCAGCCCTCTTGGACCATGAAGACGCGGGCCCCACACTGGGGATGGTGGAGAATGAGCACTTGGGTCCTTGATCACTTGGTGGAGTGCCATGCCAGTCATGGACCGTCTATTTCTCGATTTCTTCTAGACGAAAGAAAAAATGAATTTCCAATTTGTTTAAGCCACTGGTTTTTAAATTTTAATTTAATCCATCAGTTAATTATTTTTTAATCATGGTAAACAAATAACGTAAACTTTACCATCTTAACCATTGTTAAGTATACAATTCAGTAGTGTTTAACTATATTTGCATAAACTACTGTTGTTTTAAGTTTTTTACTTATATGAAGTCAAACCCGATCCTAACTGAAACACAGTAGCAGCTCTTTCAACTGACCTCCAGTTAACTTAGTTGTTAAATTAAGAACACTCTCCATTTCCTCAGTACAGTGTACTACTCGTTGTCCATCACAGGAAAACTCCTGGCTACCAATCTATTCTCTAAGACAGTGGTTCTCAAACTTGCATGTGCATCAGAATCAGCTGGAGGACTTGTTAAGACAGAGGTTACTGGACTCCACTCCCAGAGTTTCTGATTCAGTAGGTCCGGAGCGGGGCTTGAGAATTTTGCATTTCTAACTAGTTCCCAGGGGACACTGATGCTGCTGGTCTGGGGACACACGTTGAGAAGCACTGATCTAAGGACACCACAGTTCTGTCCCTATCAGCAGAGTAGAATGTTCCCAGGAATCAATTGTTTGTCCTCAAACCTGTTCATATGTATTGTACTTATGATTATCTTTGTAATTGTAATGATGTAAACCTGTTTATATGGAAACCTGTTTACAAGTGATGTACTTGTGATTGTAATTTAAATATTACATAAACCTTTGAAAAAAGAATCGTTGCTATGAAACTAAGCTGAGTGCTTTGGAACGGCTTCACATAGGTACTCACTAAAATACTGCCACCGAGTTGGGTTTGGTGGGGCAACTGTTAAAGATCAGAAAAAAAAATCTATAAAAATTTAGAGGAATTATGCATTCAAGTTGCTTTAAAAGGATCTTTATTGTTTTACTTTAATCAAGTCTATACATTGTAAATGATGTGTTATGGCTGTGATTTAGTCAATGAAGACAAAACAGAACTTCAATCTGTGGATCCAGTCTTAAAAAAAAAAAAAGCCTTTGGAAAATTGGCAAATGAACTCATGCTTAAACATTTTAAATTAACATAACATTCTAAATTAAAAAAAATATTTAAGTCAAAATAAAATATTTCAAGTATGTTTCCTGCTTCCTCGCTTTTTCAGTTAACTGATTCTCAGCCGGGGTTGCCCAAGACAGAGGCTATGGAAACGGCTTACGTGCTATTTACTTTCATCTGGAATGCCGTCCAATCAGGATGAAGAAAAAGCAGTGAGGCGGGGAAGGAGGAACTAAGATGAAAATGCCAAACGGAGCTCTGCACTTGGAATCAACATGTGACTGATTTTTTGATCTTACGAGACCATCTTCCAAGAGGCTGTATCAATCTGCTTTTCAGGACAGTATGTCTAGGGTAAAGAGGGGGAGGAATTTACTGGCTCCCATCTCCCACTGGTTAAAAGTTTGTTCCATGGAGTGTCAATTCCCCTACCCTCCCATTTGGGCATGTAGGAGTACCACGGACCGCTTCTTGGGCATGTGACCAATGCAGTCACACAGGGCCCCAAGCTCAGAAAGGGGCCCACTCCAGGTTTGATGCTCTGCAGTCGCTGTCTTGAAATTCTTAGGAATTTTCTCTCTGAATGTGTGTTTTGTAAGTGAAGTCTGAGGGACAACAAAGCATGTGCTGGGGGGCTTGGAGCTCCTGCTCACAAGTGTTCTCTTCTTTTCCCTGCCTCCTCAGGCTGGGTTCTCAGCAGCCTGCTTCCCACCCTACCTCTGGGGACCCCAGAGTCAGGGCATGGGGAGAGCTGGGTCAGAAACATGTGCTGTGTGCACTGGGTCATGGGGCCAGCCTTGGACCCTTGGAAGGGTCTGCACTCACCCAGTGAGCATCTTTGTGCCCGAGGGAGCACAACATTAAATAGCAGGTAAGATATACCAGGACAGAGCAAGAGAGAGAGACTGCAGAAGAAAGGAAAGGCTTTTTTCCTGCTTTTAGAATAAGTGACCTCACATTTTCATTTTGTACTTTTTCTCTTGTTTTTTGAACAAGTAACCTCACATTTTCGTTTTGAACTTTTTTTCCTGCTTTTTGAACAAGTAACCTCACATTTTCATTTTGAAGTTTTTTTCCCTGCTTTTTGAACAAGCAACTTCACACTTTCATTTTGTACTGGGCCCTGCAAATTATGCAGCTGGCCCTGATGAGCACTAAATGGATCTGGGTGTATCATGATTTGGTGTCAGTAGGGACACCCTGGGTCAGGGGATAGGAGTGAGCAGCATGGGCATGGGGCAAGGAATTACCAGGGTTTCTCTGCCTGAAGTGAGTCAGAGTCCACATGGAGGAGGCCACTGCAGTTGCAGCTACATCTGGAACAAGGGTCCAAAGACCCCAGGGGCAGGGAGGGCCAAGATCTGAACTGGAAATAAGAGGCGCTGATGCCTTTCTCCCCTTGCACCTCTGGAATCAGCTCCATCCTCCCTCTATATCTGGCTCTCACACTATAATATGTGGCCTTTGTTTTTGTGATGTGAACCTGTCTTTGTGTCTTCCCTGAGAAAGGAAGTACAAGTTCAATAATTCACAAGATGATGGCCAGCCATAGTTTCTGAAAAGAGTTAAGGTAAGAGAGTTAGCAAAATGGACTGTAGTCGCTGAGGCTACAGGCCTTAATACACATTCAACATCTCTCTCCTCCACTACTTATTCTAGATTTCTCTCTCCCTTGGCCAACACTTTGGCTGGTCTGGTTTTCTTTTCTGGTAGAGTGACTTAGACCTTCATCCTCGAGGGATCTGAATCCCTGATCGCCTTAGCTTGGTCAGGCACTGGTTGCTCAATTGTCTATCCATTGTTATCACTGGGCATAGAAGCACCAAGAGATACTCCAGTAAGCCCCCTGGATTTCAGAAATACTCCTTCTTGACCCCATTGTGTAGCATCAATCCTAGCTTCTCATGGTAATTAGAAAGAAGCTTATGTATTTGCCTGTTGGTCTGCTGGAATGAGGAGATGAAAGTGACCAAGCAAGAGTTGAGCTTCAAGGTAAGTAGCATTCTTATTGTGTTCCCCGGTGGAAGTATCTTCACCCAGGATCAGGACTCCTAATGCAGCAGAGCCTAAGCCTAAAAATGGGAAGCACAAATTCTGTGAGCGAGTCACTGGGAGTGATAGTGAGAAGGGTTAGTCTACTTCCACCCATCGGTTCTTGGTCTCCGGTAATCTAGCTGTTGGAGACACCGAACCATGGACTGCTTGTTGATTTAGTGCCTATATCATATATTGGAATAGAGCATAATAATTCCAGCACCTTAAATGAATCCTAACAGGCCATTACACTGTTTATTAGCCTGAATGTTTCCAAGTGATGAAGCATGTGATAAGACAGTGGAGTCTGGTCATGTGTCCATTGTCACACTTTTCTGCTGTAAAATGGATACCTTGAACCAAGGCAATATTTTGTGTGTGATATAATGTCAATAGAATAGGCATTTGTAAATCTTAGATGGTGGTGCTCTTGGGGGCGTTGTGGAGAGGAAAGGCAAACCTTATCTAAAGCAAGTGTCAAATCTGGAAAGAACAGCTGCTTTCCATCCAGGGTGGAAGGTAATGCAAGCATAATTCCTTGAGGAATAGTGCCGTGTCAACATCTCAGTGTCGGTCTCTTCTGTTCGCAGGTTGGGCATTCAGCAGTGGTAGTTGCTACATCAACCCTAGTGAGGAGTAACTCATGCTATTTCACCCATCCACAGCATGGTAGCACGGAGAAAGGCTATGGATATAGCATGGCTCTATTGCACAAGCACAGTGGTTGCAAAAAAAGAAAGGCTGGCTTATGTCCATAAGACAAGTCCCCCTGTTCATCTGTTTGGTGAGAGCCTTAACTGGGAGGGACACCCTCTGTGGGTATTAACATGAGACACAAAGATCTAAACACTTAGTGTCTACTTCCATAGACCCATCCACATACCTCTTCTCCAGACCTCCTTATTCCCAATATTCCAATCTTGTTCCTTTTAGGACTTGACCAAACAGTTACTCTATTTTTTGGAACTGCTCAGGAATCTATGTATAGCTGTACTTCAGGCCACTCCATATGGAGTGGATGATCAAGTACACTCCTCAGAGCTCTGCCTGCCGAGAGAACTTCCCTTCATCACTGTCCTTTAGTTCTACCCCTGGGTAATGCAGCTGCAGCCTTTAATTATATTTATTTTATTTTGTTTTGTTTTATTTTATTTTGTCTTTGCACCAATATATTGTATTGACTAATCTATGAACCAGGACTGAGTTCTTTCTTCCTCTGTTGATTGGTGTTAAGAAATCCTCTATGAGGTTATGGAAGTGAGTTGAGGGAGAGGTGTTAATGCAATAGAGTTAGGTGAATGGGAATCTGGACTACCCGTTCATGTAATTTACTCATACATTCTGGACCTGCTTGGCTCCAATCCTGAATACACAATTTTCCATCATATGGTGGATTGCTGCTGTGCTTACCTGAACTCATGATTCAGTGAATCTAATCATACCCAACTTGATGGGCAATTCTCATAGTCATTTGTATAGTCGTTTGGTGTCCCGAGGTCAATCAACCTCTACTAAGTCTCAGTGGTGGTACACCAGGAGCTGTTCGTAAAGTGGAAAATAGTTCTTAGCCAAAGATGGTGTGGTCTTAATCCTAGCATTTTACACTAACTCTCCTATTGAGGCTTTCCAGAGACTCCACAGAGTATTCTTTTTTTTTTTTTTTTTTGCTGAGGAAGATTTTCCCTGAGCTAACATCTGTGCTAATCTTTCCCCTATTTTGTGTATGGGTCACTGCCATAGCATGGCATGATGAGTAGTGTAGGTCCATGCCCAGGAACCAAACCTGTGAACCCAGACCACCAAAGCAGAGCATGCTGAACTCAACCACCATGCCACCAGGCTGGCCCCAACCACACAATATTCTTATCCACCACAGATCTGCTGAGTGTAAATGTGGCAGAGCAGCTTGTACCTCTGCTTGGACTCCTGCCTTCTGAATGCAATCTCAGGAGAAGAGTGAGGGAAGGGGAAAAGGGAGGGAGGCAGGAAAAGAGAATGAGGAAATATAAGCCTGTATTAGTCAACCAGCCTCCCCTTGGATTTTTTTTTTTTTTGAAGAGTGGCCTTGAGCTAACAGCTGTTGCCAATCTTCCTCTTTTTTTTCTCCCGAAAGCCCCCAGTACATAGTGGTATATCCCACTCATAGGTTCTTCTAGTTGCTCTATGTGGGCTGCTGCCTCAGCATGGCTTGATGAGTGGTGCTAGATCTGTGCCCAGGATCCGAACCCGCGAACACCAGGCCACCAAAGTAAAGTGCATGAACTTAACCACTTGGCCACGAGGCTGGCCTCTCCACTTGGATTTAAGAATGACTGATTTCTCAATCTTGTGAGATCATTTTCTGACGGGTATCTTTTTTTCAGAGCAGTCCATAAGGAGGCAGAAGGGAGAAGATTTTATCTGTCAGCTGCCATCTTGCCTCAGTCAAAGGCTCATTCCACAGGGCATTCATTTCCTTACACTTCCCAATTGCACCTGTGTGGGAGCTGAGCAGGTCTGCTTCAATAGGGATGTCCTCAGGAAAAACCTGGAGGTCGGATGGGAGAGATGTGGGGTGTGGGCACAAAGGTAGGCGCTGTTGGATTGTGACAGCTGGGTCCAGAACAAGTGACCAAAACCCCCGGATTCAATTAAGACCAAGAGGCCCAAGACATAAGAAGTCTTTGATTTATCAAGCAACTGAAGGTCCCAGATGAATTGGATCGGCAGGCTTCTGCTCCATTTATCTCTGAGATGAAGTGTCTTAATCAGAATTTTAACTATGACTGTCATTTACCCTGTCCCAATGACTCACAAATCTCATCCGCAGCCCTGACCTTTCCCTGCAGCTCCAAACTCGTGTGTCCAACTGCCTACAGACCTTCAGATGTGCCACATGCACATTTAATAGGGCATTTCAAACTGAACGTTACTGAAACAGAACTCTTAATTCCTCCCACTCCCCTAGACTTGCTTCTCCCCCAGTCGCTCAGTTCCAACATCTAGAAGCTACACTTGTTCCCCTCTTTCCCCCAGTAGCCTCCCCCTTGACTTGTCCCCAGTTGCCCCAGTAACACATCTGACAAGATGTGTCTTGAATCTGCTCACTTTTCTCCGTCTTCACTATGACGCCCCAGTTGAAGCCACCTGTACCTTTACTTGTACTATCATAACAACCTCCTAATAGTTCTCCCTTCTATACCTGCTCCACCTAGAATCCTTTGTTCACACAGCAGGAGGAGTCATTTTTTAAAAACGGAAAGTAGATCATGTCACTACTCTGCTTAAAACTCCCGTACTTAGCATAAAAGCCAATGAAGTACACGGTCTGGTTCCCACTCACCTCTCTGACTTGATGTCACACCACTCACTTCCTCCACCACTGCATTCCAGCCACGGTGGCTTTCTTTCTGTCACAAGCTTTGAGGACTTCACCCCAGCTGTCCCCTCTGCCCAGAGTGCTCTTCTCCCTGAGCTGTGCATGGCCACTTCTTCTAAAGAGTCGACTCAAGCCAGCGCAGTCCCCTAGCATCTGCCCATTACAAAGAGGGTGCTCTTTCTAGTTTTAGTTTTGCTTGTTTATTGTCTCTCCCTGGCCCCCATTCAAGTGTGAGCTGCTTGAGAGCAGAGAACTTGTCATTCTTTTTCACACTTGTATTCACACCTAGAATAGTGCTTGGTGCAAAGTAGGCACTCGAGAAATATTTCTTGGATGAATGCATGGATACTGATAATTGTAATAGAAATATGACTAAAAAAGACTTCCTCTTTATAAATACAAAATTCCTAAGAGATATATTTGTCAAATAATTTTTAAAAATGTTTTCCCCTTTGACTGAAGAAAACACAGAGGCCATTTCTTTTTCTTTTCTTTTCTTTTTTTTGGAAGATTAGCCCCGAGCTAACATTAGCTGCCAATCCTCCTCTTTTTGCTGAGGGAGACTGGCCCTGAGCTAACATCTGTGCCCATCTTCCTCCACTTTATATGCGGAACGCCTGCCACAGCATGGCTTGGGGAATGGTGCGTAGGTCAGTGCCCGGGATCAGAATAGGTGAACCCCGGGCCACGGAAGGGGAGCATACGAACTTAACCACTGCATGCCACTGGGTCAGCCCCCATAGAGGCTGTTTCTAGAGGACCGACACCTTGGACCCAAGGGCCCAGATACACAAAGTAGGCTTTCCTAGGGAGGGTTCAGATTGGGATCAATTGGTGCAGCTAACTGCCAGAAACTTCATGGCTAACATGGCTGAACATTTCAAATTGACCACACTGAAGTTAAGTTACATGTGTAGGTAGAGATGACCAGAGCTTCCGGGAGGCTAAAAGAAAACCTTCCAAGGCCCAGCCTGTGCCAGCATAGTTATTCTACTACATAGAAAGCAAGTAAGAAACTTGTATTAGAACCATCAAATTACATTGTCTGTTATTATCCTGAGGAATGCTCTCACCACTGTGAAGGTATTTCAGGGATGGCCCCTGGAAATCACCTAGTCCAGCCTTCTCATTTAATAGAGGAGGAAAGGAAGGTCTGGAGAGGGAAAGTGGTTAGCCCAACGTCATTCTGTTCATTAGAGGCAGAGCCAGGACCAGAATACAGATCTCCCAACAGAGAGTCGAGACTTTTACAATATACCATGGTACCTTTCCCCTTATTCCCCTGCCCTCCTAAAAAATTCAAAGGTTTGCCTTACACAATGTCCTTGTGAGTCTTGGTGGGATCACCAGGGGTCTCTGCCTCCTGGCAGTGTTGGTAACAATGAAGGTGCTGAGCTTCCCTTCTTATTTGACTTGGAATATTCTTGACTCATCATCAAACAAACATTTACCATCAAGGGAAGTAATTGTGTTTTCATGTAGGGTTCCAGGGAAACCTACATAGAAAGTCACAGGAAGCATTCCCATTCCAACTAGTTAAGAGTCTACCGAAATGCCCTAGAAATAAATTACTGTGGGTATGTTTCTCACAGTGACATAGTTTGTCTCAGAATAAGTCAGTGGACATGGTTGTCTTTCTCCTTTCCTTTACAGGTTTAGGTTTGCAGAATTTCAGAAAGTTTATCCAGGTCTCAAAAAACCAGAACCATTTTCCTTTGTACTGTGTTGCTGTAGTTAAAAGTTAGGACCATCAGGGAAAGACTCAAAATAGTTTGGAAGATTTGGAGGAAAACTGAATGTTTCCTTTCCTGAAAGCAATTTGATTCTCTGTTCGCTTTCCTGTGTATGTGTTTACCATTTTACTTCTCTCTCTGTCTTCCTGACTTCAGGGGTGGGAGATGGGGTGACATTTCCAATTTGCAGGGTTTTCTTCCATCTTCATCCAACTCTCAGGATGATTACGAGGATTTGGTTGTTGAGGAGTGGTGAACACCTATGTGCAATTTGAATAACTATTAGCCCTACGAACGTCTAGCGAAGCATGTGACCAAGAAGTTCAGGACCAGTGTTTCATGACTGGAGCCCCTTGGTAAGTGTGCCCTTTCTAAACGTTATATGTGATGTGATTAGAGCAGCATGATGTTCTTTTGTGTCGAGGGTGGGTTTGAGGCACCGCAGACAGCCCAGGACGTTGAGTTCATCGACTGAACTGAAACAACCGGCTGAAATCGTCCCTGGTTCCTCCCTCCTGCAAATGACTTTCAGATTTGTCGCAGCTGCCTGTGTTCTCAGCGCTCTCCTGGCTCCGTGCGGTCCCTGAAGAGGCCATTGCACATCTTGCCGCACACGTCCTGTAGCCCTACCTTTGTGCAGTCTTCCCTCCTCAGTAAAATGTTCTCAGCGCACAAAAGCAGCCGCTGAAGGGAACAGCTCCGGGCAGAGTGGGAGGGAGCTTGCCATCTGCAGCGCGGCTGCACCATCTCCAGTGGAAACGGACGCTGCTCACCCTGCGTAGGAAACTAATGGAGCGTCCCTAAGAAACCCAAACTCCAGCCTGGCTCACCCCAGCTTTCTCCCCCACCTCCAGACCCCCAGGTGAGACTAAAGCAAACCAACAAACCCCGCGACGACAGCCCAGTCAGCCTGCCTGTGGAAGGTGGGCTTGCAGCATGCTTGTAATCCCGGAATTCGACCTGAATCTTAGCATGTTTTGTTTGGTGAAAAGAAACGCTGTCACCACCGTTTTCCTTTCTTTTCCAGCAATTTACCTTCTTGTGGTAACTTAAAACGTTTCCTCTGGGGATGGGGTGAAAAAAGTCAGATAGTAATGTTTACAAGTGCAAAATCCTTTCCTGAATTCCGTGCTGGAGACTTCAGAATTGCCTATTACTAACCAGGTTCCCGGGGCAAGGCTTCGGACTGCCTCCTAAGAATGGTGGCCGAAAGCCAAGGGTACGAATTGATGCTGCAATTTGTGGGGGTCTGTTTCAGCATTTATATTTAAATATATTTCCCTCGAAGGATTTTTAATTGGAGATTTCGCCTTGAGGGGCTCAAATCAATCAGAGAAGGAGCTAAACCTAGTTATTTCGCTTCGTAACCAAGCTTTATTTCAGGGCTTTCTTTCCCCAGCGGTTCTTGCCCCGAAGCGATCTGTAAAGGGAACCCACTCTGATACAGTTTGAAAAGTGCATTTTGTACTTGCCTCTTTCTTTGATCGAATTAATCTGGGCTTTTTTGTAGTTCTAAATGAGGCCCATGGGCTGACAATGTAGCTGTTTAAAGGGGATTTTAGAGATAATAGCCAATGCAAATAGTGCCATGAGAATGGCAACTTGCTTTTGCACTTTCAATCACATAATAACAGCAAAGAAAGCTTTTAAAATGAATTGAAATTTTGTGGCATGCCATCTGGGATTATTTGGGAAACAGTTGTGAATACTGCAGTCGGGCCAAAGAATGGTGGTGCGGTCTGCTCTTAAGCTGACATGTTTCAGACGGCAACCTTATGCTAACTGGTGCAAAGTTGGCTAGCATTTTTTTTTTTTAAATTTTATTATTTTCTTTCTCTCGGATTATCTGCAAAAATTCTCTTTGATTGCTGGTATTTGGGTCTGAAAACCTTTTCTATTGTTGAAGAATTCAATTCAACCCCTTGCAGCTGCTGATCCCCTCATTGTTCCACTCGTTATGTGTATGCGTCTCAGATGAATGTAGCCAAGCCTTTTAGTGCCTTAATAGGTGTCTACATAAAGGTCATTTATTCTGCCGTACTTGTTTTAACAAAAGTTTATACACAAACAACAACCACAGCTAAAACATTCACATTAATCAATTTCCTCCTGATGCAGAATGCAAAAACTGGCTCCACCACGGCCCAGGCACGAAAAATGTTTTCTGTGTATGATGTTGTAAAGCAGAAAACAGTTTAAGCACTTTCATCAAGGGCAAAGCGTAATTGTTTCAACACAGTTTCTGGCTGCGATTGCCCGTCCTGGCGCTTCTGTGTCTGTGGAGCTATGGGCAGGTTAGGTTGAGGGTAAAGAGGGGCACTTGGGATGGAGGAAATTGAGGTTTTAGCTCTTCCTTTGGTGTTTGCCCTGGGTTGGGAGCTGTTCTCCGTGAACTTCTGGCAGGTGTCAGCTATTGCCTCTGCAGGAAAGGATGCATAGGTGATACCAGCATCTGGAGAAAATTGCATAAAGCAGTACGATCAGGTATCTAGAATTTGCAAAACATAAATCATTTCCTCGCAGGTGTAAGTCCCCCTGCTACACAAAAGAAAAGATGACCACAGCCACCTCTTTCCGCCTGCAAACTCCACAGAGCGCTGCTTTTAGGATGAAGTAAGTGAAGAAAATAGTAATAGCTACCAATCATAAACGCTGCTGAGGATGCTGACTTGCTAAATAAACTACTAGGCCGTGGGGAGAGACAAGCAAGGGTTTCTAAGGAATCTTGGTGCTGTGCTTTGGTGCTGTGAGGGGATTGCCCAGCACAGTGGACGTCATGTGGGAAGTACAAAACTTTGGCCACGTGGGGGAGGGAGCGAGGAGGCCCACCCACTCTGCCCCCCTGAACAAACCCCAAAGAGCCTGCCTCAGCCACAGGGTGATTCTGCGACAAAGATCCATCTCAGGATGATACTTAGTACCTGTTCATGGCCCTGTCTTCACCTAGATCCTTCAGGAAGTAAAAATAAACACAGCATATTGTATCTATAGGTTATTCTCCTCTGCTGTGTGAGTTTGCCTGTTCATTAATCTTTCAAGCTCAAGGCTTACACTGGAGAAGTTAAAGTCCTTAGATGCTTTGGGGTTTTGTGAAGGTCAAAAGCTCTGTGATTTGGCCTGTGGGTGTGGCCACCCCCTCCCTTAACCTCACCTGAGGATCTCTTCCCTTCATCCACTCTCCCAGGTGCCAGGATCCCCCCCCCCCCCCCCCGCCCCCAGTGGAGCCAGATGATGCTCTCCACAGTGGCCTCTCAGCCATTTGGGTTAGACAGGTGCCTTTTAATGACCTGGGATCTTGTTAAAATGCACATTCTGTTTCTGTTGTTCTGGGATGGGGCCTGAAAATCTGCATTTCCAGTAAGCTCTCTAGTGATGCTGATGTTGCCAGGGGCTCTAGATTCTAACTTACTTGGAGATGAGGTGTAGCTGTCACTGTGCCAGAGCCAAAGGATCTATCTGTCAGATGATGGGAGTAAAGATGCCCATTGATAAAATCAAGGATTTCTTGACTCTTCAGCTCCAGTTGCTTTTCAGAAGACTAGGAAGGGGCGGGGGCAGTCTGGTTTTAGGAAGGCTCATCTCGCACCTGATTTGATTCTTCAGTTCCAAGCAGGAGAGACAAAGTAAATAATATTTGGTCCCAATCTTTGATCGTTTCTATAGCACTCATTTTTTAAATTACCAAATATATTTCAGATGCCTACTATATGCAGGCATGTGCTAGATGCTGTGGGTGCAGTGCTGGCAGACAGAGCTCATCTCTGTCCTCAAGGGTTTACACTCCTAGAGTCTAGAGCAGATGGTTTCAGCCCTGGCTGCACACTGGAATCACCTCAGGAGTTTTTATAACTAATAGAAGCCAGGCCCTCACTCCCACTCCCAGAGAGTCACATTTATTTGGTTTGGGATGGGGCCCCACCATCAGCATTTTCGAAGAGCCCCTTGGGAATCTAGTGTGTAGCCAGGACTGAGGACCCCTCGCTCAAAGGGTTGAACTAGATGAGGATGGATGTGTGTGGGAATTGTAAGAATTGCTGCCTCATGTACAGACTCTAAAGCTAGGGGAGTACAGTGGGATGACCATGTAAGTGGACCTCTCTTTCCCCGCCAGTCTGCTTTTCCAGAGCATCGTGCCCATCATAGGGAAAGAAGAAATGGCAAAATTACCATGTGTGCATGTCAGAACTTTGTAGCATCACAACTGCTCAAGTGTCAGTGACACCACATCCTGATTCTAAGTCACAGAATGTGGGGTCTCCCTGGCACTAGCCCCTCCACTATTCAGCTGAGGCTGCTCCGGTGCAAAAGGGGGACAGGATTCCTTTGGTTCTAGTTAGGGTGACAAATTGTCCTGCTTTGTCCAGGACTGAGGGGATTCCCAGGAGGTGGGACTTCCAGAGCTAAAACCAGGAAAGTCCCAGGCAAACCCAGATGAGTTGGTCACCCGAGTTCTAGTACGATGACTCCTGCTGTGGGGTTCTCAAACCTGACACATGATTCATAAAAGGAAAAATTGAGAAATTGGACCTCACCAAATTAAAAACTATTGGTTTGAGAAAGACTGTGTGAAGAGGATGAAAAAATAAGCTACAGACTGGGAGAAAATATTTGCAAACCACATATCTGATAAAAGACTAGTATCTAGAATATGTAAAGAATTTTCAAAACTCAACAGTAAAAAGCAATGCAATTAGAAAATGGGCAAAAGGCATGAATGGAGATTTCACTGAAGAGGATATACAGATGGCAAATAAGCACATGAAAAGATGTTCAACATCAGAAGCCATTAGAGATATGCAAATTAAAACCACAATGAGATATTACTACAAGCCTATCACAATGGCTGCAGTGAAAAATAATGACACCACCAAATGCTGGTGAGAATATGGATAAAATGGATCACTCTTATGTTGCTGGTGAGAGTGTAAAATGGTACAGCCACCCTGGACAATGGTTTGGCAGTTTCTTGTAAAACTAAACATGTACTACCATTCACCCAAACAATTGCACTCTTGGACATTTATCCTGGAGGAATGAAAACTTGTATTCACAAAAACTTGTACATGAGTGTTCAAAACAGTTTTGTTTGTGATAGGTAAAAATTGGAAGCAACCTAGATATCCTTCAACAAGTAAATGGTTAGCCAGTGATTGTATTTAGCTAGAGGAAATCATTTAAGACTTCGCTTGTGGGGAAAGAAAATAAAAGCTGTTCTTAGACGTGAAAATGTTGGGAACTGCTAGTGCTTCCTAGGTGTGGATGTTTGATTCTGGAATGCTGCACTCAGATAATCAGTCTATGTGGCATGGTGGGATGCTGGGTAAACAATACGTTCTCACAGAGAAAGAGGACATGAAAGAAAGAGAAAGAGTCCAAGCAACTGGACAATCAAAAAAGTAGAAAAACACACAAGTAGTAAGTAAACATACTCACATCAAGGATATTTAGTAAGAAAAAAAAAGTCTACTTCTAGGATATAGTTGATGCAAGTTCAACTCTTTATTCTTCTATATCTGCACTTGTATAGGATAGTGATAACTAATGCTCATGGCAAAGACTCTGGAATATTATTGGATCTTGATGTGCTTTCTGAATTATCAAAAATGTTTATAAATGTTATTGTAGGTAGACTCTACTGTGTCACAATTTGCTGCAAAGTGGTAAAGCATGCATAGTCCCCATACGGCATTTCTTAATTAATGTTTGCTGATCCAGAACAGGCTCTTCCTCATCCCCTGGATGTTCAGGAGTTGAAGGTACCTGCACAAAAGAGAACTTACACGCTCCTCCTTACATTGCTAGTAGAAGGGCTCATCTGTTGGTCCAGATCATTAGTCAGGTTGGATCTTTGGGTCCAAGCATCCAGAAGTGCCAAGGCAAGGGGCTCATTTTGTGTTGGTCATGCTAAAATGGCACCCTACTGGAGCCGCACCTCTGGTAGCATAGAAATAATGACAATGGGCTCTTATATAGTGCTTCCCATGCACCGCACACTGTTCTAAGTGTTTTACATGTTAACTTATGTAATTCTCCTTACAACACTGCAAGATAGGTATTACTCCTATCCCCATTTTACTATTGAGAAAACTGAAGTTAAATTGCCCAAGGTCATATTGATTAGCAGAACCAAAGTTCAAACCCAGCTTGTCTGGCTCTGGAGTTCATTCCCTTTCAAAAAAGTATGCAAATGCTTAGACTTCATAATAGGTCATCTATTTGAATGCCAAATATTTCCATTTTAATACACCCCAAATTTTTTAGAATTTGTTTTGTTTCCCTTTTCTGAATCAATTTGTCTAATAAGTGTCTATATCACAAAGCCTGTGGACCTACATGCCATATTCCAGTTTGACAAAATGGTAAATCATGGTAGGATGATTAATTATGGAGTCTCACAGATGGCAAAACAAGCTCAAGATAGAGTAATGTTATTCTGGATGTTATTGTGCATGTCAACTGTTTTGATGAGGCCTGCATAATTTACCAGTTGCTGGTACGATGGAATAATTTGTTGAATGGTATTATTTTCATTTATTCAAAATTATGATTCAACATAACGTGTCACTTGTTTGTGTTCATGGGTTGTTGTTTCCCCATGGGCATCTTTGAAGGTGGAGGACGAGCTTGCTGTAGAAACCCTAATAAGTTTTAGAGGGATTATCTGAACTGTGTATCTGCTCTCCCCCTTCCCCAGGTTGGCAGATTTACTACAGATGGGCTGACCTATGAGCACCAGAATGTTTTTTATTTTGTGGTATAGTCACAGGCTTGGAGGGAATTAAATGGCTCTAGTTTTAATTACAGGCTGCTGTTTCCTAGTGTAGTATGTATTCATTTAAAAATGAAATGGGACCACATTATCTTGCAATGAGGTCTATGGGATTTTTCTTGCAGGAATTTGTTGTTGTTATTATTACCAAGACTCTCCTTAGGTTTATTTCTGTTTCTCTATTTTCTGAGAAAAATCAGTGGCTGCACTAAGTGTAAGTTATATGATCTCCCCCTTTTCTTCTCTCTCAACTTAGACTGCTGGGCTAGCTCAGTGGGGGAACCAATGGGTGGTAATTAACTTTTAGATAAATTACTGCTTGAATCCAAAGGAAGACACTTTGAGAGTTAGAAGTCAGTCTATCAAAATAGTCAGCGGAGACATCCCTGTAATTTTGTCATTTTGCAAATGATGCCAATAACGTTTGCTTGGTGATCTAAGAAATAGCATCTCAAGCATGCAGACATCAAAATTAGTAGGAAAAAACCCTGAGCCATCGTCAAAGTGTCATCTCTGTGACTCGGAACATAAGGGGCAGAGAGAACAGTATTGCTGTGGCTTACCATAGACTTACCACTTTCACATCCATCAATTTTGTGACCCACGAGAGCAATCTTAAGTATGGCAAGAAAGTCATGGCCCAGAATCTAGCCAGATTATGGAAAGAAAATGTTTGTGTATTCGGGAACAACTGAACTACTACATTAAACCTTACTGGGCACTCTATTTTATCTGGGAAATCAGGCAACTGTCAGAGGACGGAAAAAAGCATTTGAGTTAACAGTGTTGTAATGGAATTGTTTGCATGGGATGACAAGAGGACTTCAACTTTTTCTTATTATTTTTAGCTCAATGTCAAGTCAAGCTATAACTCTGTGTTCGTTACTATTTTTATTATATATACTATTTACATTGTAATTCTACTAGACATCTCAGAGAAGTTTAGAACTGGAAGGGGCTTTTGAGCTAACAATATCTGCAATTACAGAGTCCTCCCTGTCAAGGACCCCAATAACTGCTACATATATCGTTTCATTCTCTACAATCTGTGTTTTGGGTGTAATTATCTCCACTTTACAGTGAGGACAAACTAGACTTGGCAAGGTTAAATAACAGGACCGAAGTCTGCCATCTGGTAAGCTGGGATTACAATAGTAGCCGCACTGACTCTAATGTGAACTATTAACGTCCAGGTTCTAACTCCCTTGGGTGAATACCTGAGAAAAGAAAACTGAGGTCAGGAGAAGTTAATTTACCCAAAGTAACATCAACACACGGCCAATTTTCTGAACTAATTAAGAAGCAAAGGAGAAGGCCAGGGTAAAGAACCTTGTGTTCTGGGATGGAAGTCTACCCCCTCCAGGTCTTAGACAACTCCCAATCACCATCTCAGGAAGGTCCTCCACTGACCAGAACACAAAGCACTTCCTATCAATAAGCAATTACAAGGAAATAACAGTTTATTGGGATATAATTTACGTGTCATAACATTCATCCTTTGAAAGTGTACGATTCAGTGGTTTTTAGTACATTCACAGAGTTGTACAACCATCACCACTATCTAATTCCAGAATATCTTAATCACTCCAAAAAGAAATCCCACACCCATTAGGAGTCACTCCCCATTCCCAGTTTCCCCAACCCCTGACAACCACTAATCTGCTTTCTTTCTCTATGGATTTGCCTATTCTGCACATTTCATATAAATGAAATCATAGAATACACGGCCTTTTGTGTCTGACTTCTTTCACTTAGCATAGTATTTTCAAGGTTCAACCATGTTATAGTATGAATCAGTTACTTTTCATGGCTGGATAATATTCTATTGTATGAATATACCACATTTTGTTCATTCATCAATCAATGGACATGTGGGTTGTTTCCACTTTTTGGTTGTTGTGAATAATGCTGCTATGAACATTTATATACGAGTTTTTGTGTGGATGTATGTTTTCAAATTTGGGGGGGTATATCCCTAACAGTGGACTTGCTGAATCATATGGTAACCCTATTTTTAACTTTTTGAGGAGGTTCCGAATTGTTTTCCAAAGTGGCTGTACCATTTTACGTTTCCACCAGTAATGTTTGAGGGTTCCAATTTTTCACATCTTGTCAGCACTTGTTATTGTCTATCTTTTTGACAGTAGCCATCCTAGTACGTTTGAAGTGGTATCTCATAATGATTTTGACTTGTATTTCCTTAATGGCTAATGATGTTGAGCATCTTTTAATGTGCTTGTTGGTCATTTATATATCATCTTTGGAGAAATAGCTATTCAAATCCTTTTCCCATTGTTAATTGGGTTGAGTGATAAGAATTCTTTATATATTCTGGATACTAGACTCTTATCATATATATAATTTGCAAATATTTCTCCCATTCTTTGGGTTGTCTTTTCACTTTCTTTAAAGCACAAAGTTTTTAATACTGATGAAGTCCAATTTATCTATTTTTTCCTTTGCCTTTGTGCTTTTTGTGTCGTATCTAAGAAACCATTGCCTAGTCCAAGTTTACAGAGATTTACTCCTATGTTTTCTTCTAAGAGTTTTGTAGTTTTAGTTCTTACTACTTATAGTAAGAACTATAATCTTAGGTCTACATTCCATTTTGATTTTTTGTACATAGTATGAGGTAATAAGCACTTTTTTCTATGAAAATTTGTGGTAGCTAAGTTGGCAGATAACACTTTGATGACTAAACTGATATATATTGGAAAAATAGAGTCAATTACTTGAAATTATGTTAATCTATTAATCTGATTGTGAAGAAATATTAGAATTTTGGCTTCAAATTTAAGACATTCTAGCCTTGTCTTTTCTAACTTTAATTTTCTTAAAGCTAATAACAGTAAAATATTCTATGATTCTTTGATTCATATTTATTAAGCCGTTATATTAGGAATGGGAAATAATTTTCTAAGGGAATTTTGCTAACTCATAGGAAAAAAGAAAAGAATTCAAGAGCCAGAGGAGTAAAACATAGCTTTAATTCTTATTTTAAAGAAAGTAATAAGATAAAAAAAAAAAGTCCATGAATCTGGTTCTTACATTAGGAACAGGAAACTGAAATCATTATTTAAACACTTAAGTATTAAATATTTAAGTGCACTGTGGTTCTACACCTTGGCCAACTGCTGAGGGATAGGAAAAATATAGAAGGGCATAGGAGGGAAGGATGAGGGAAAATATAAAGATAGGAGAGAGATGATAGTTAGGAAAGCCACACCCAAATGGCTAGTATGGCCTGGCATTTCATACGGGGTGTGAGCAATAGGGAGTGGGAGACTGTGGCAGAGCAGAGATGACCCATCTGGACGTATGGAACTTAATTACAAACATGTAAATGTTCCTGTGCAAAAATTCCTACATGTCAAGTAGACAGAATAAAAGAGGAAAGAAAGAGACTGGAATAAACATAGGAATTATTCACAGTGATGAAGGGAAAATCAGGTTTCATGAAGTAATAAGCATTTTTTTTTAAAATTTTTTTTACTGTCATTTTTTTTTTTAAAGATTTTATTTTTTCCTTTTTCTCCCCAAAGCCCCCCAGTACATAGTTGTGTATTCTTCATTGTGGGTTCTTCTAGTTGTGGCATGTGGGACGCTGCCTCAGCGTGGTCTGATGAGCAGTGCCATGTCCGCGTCCAGGATTCGAACTAACGAAACACTGGGCCGCCTGCAGCGGAGCGCGCGAACTTAACCACTCGGCCATGGGGCCAGCCCCCAAGTAACAAGCATTTTGGGAGACTGGGTTTAAGTCATTTTTAAAGGAGGAGTGGACTCCCTTTATACAATCAAAAGCACAATGAAAGATACCCTATCTTGGTACTATCACCCTGGGTAGGGTGACATTAGGTTAAGAGCCTGATTCAGCTTTGCAACCATATCTTTTATCCTGAGAGGGTCTCTCTCCTGCATCTCAGCTAGACAACAGTGCAGAAGATAGAATTTCTTCTAGTGAGTTCATAGGCATCCTTGTAGTATGTTGTTTTGCTTATTTCATATATTTCATGCAGCCTTAGCACACCAGGCACTTATTAGGATCATATATAAATGACTGCTTTGTTTTTCTTTCAAGGAGCTCACAGCCAAAATACAGGTCAGTAAGCAAAAGATTCTGGGTCTTCAACACAGCATTAAACATGTAATAATACTATTGCAAATGCTAATTCAGACTGTAAACTTACTAGAATTCAGTTGTACTGAATTGACATGAGCTACAGGCTCTTCAACTTGATAAAGGGGTTTGAAATGATTAAAATAAAATGTTAATAAATATCCACAAAGTGAGACTCTTTCAGTGTGTGACAAGTTTTTAATTTAAGAACATTACATTCTATTGTATCAAGTCCTTCAATAATATTAATTTTCAAGAACATTAAATTCTGTCTAGTGTACTGAAGCTGGTAATTGTAATGCATAAAAATAGCTGAATACTAGGGTAGTGCCAATTACTCTGTCACTCATGAGTAATCAATTATTTTTGTGCAGCACGATATATATGACGCCTGCCCACAGAGTGATAATGTACAGCACATAAATAAAAAATAATTTTTCAAAAGCATGGTGAGGCACGCCTGAAAGCTTTAACAAATTTACTTGAGAGCTAAGTTATGTTTCTTTGAGGAGTGCTAAATCAAATGGTTTGAAGAGATTTTGGTCCTGGACTGGCCTGTGTGTCCGCATCCCAGGAATGCTGGATGCACAGCTTCTGTGTGGTTAAGATGACCTGTGACAATTGGCAGACCAAATGTAGGACACTGATGTGTAGACTATGTGATGAGTGGAGCCTATGGATGGGTGAATTACAGCGGAGATAATGCTGTCTGCATCAGGGATAGGCATTGCACCTGTAGGATTTCCCTGTAATTTCTCAGCAGCCACTCTATGAAGATAGGAGAGTCTTCTCTGAGGCTGATCACCCCTGGCACTTCTTCTTCAGCTGTGTTCTGCCATGCTCACCACACCCCCTGCTTTTTGGAAGCCCTCAGCCATGAGCCTCTCAGATGCCTCAAGTATAGCTCCCTTCCTCAGTTATGGGCTCTTTCAAGAAAGGGAGCTCAGGAGGAAGCTGATAAAATTCAGAAACAGCAAGAAGACCGCTTTATAGGGTTGTTAGAATTAAATAGGATGTTTATAGATCATTTACTATGTGCCAGGACCGGTTTAATAGACACTAAATTATTATTTTTACTATTAATTGTTATCAATGATAATTATACATGGGACCTAACTGCTTGTTTAGTGCTCTAACAATCCATTTCCTCTTTATAGAAAACTAAGTAGTCACAAAGGAGGTAACAGTCAGATACTCCTCTCTGTTACTGCAGTGTTTCATTTTATTTAGGTTTATGTATAATTTCCATTAAAATCTATCAAATTGAAGTATATTAATAAAAAAAGTTTGGACCTAGGGGTGCTCCAGAAGATGCTAGGTACAATATTATACAAAGCAAATTATTGGATTCAGTGGGTGATGTTTACCAAGCATTCACTGAGGAGCTCTCTAAATGAATGAATTTGGTTCTTCCCTCAGAAAGTGTGTGTTATAGCACAGGAGATGGGAAGGAATGCATGCCAGACACAAAAGATTTATTGCAAATGCAAGAAGAGGTCTAGGACAAGGTACGTAAAATAACTGGATGCCTAAATGTTGGAATAATCAGTACTAGATGAAGTCAGAGAAAAATTCACAGAGGCTGAGCTATAAGCAAGTTAAAAGAGCAGAAGGTCTTGGTAGGAAGGAACTGGAGGGGGTGAGATGTGAGGGAATTGGCAGCATGAGGACTGGAAGGAGGGCTTAAGTCAACCTTCCGTAAATGTGAGTGCGAGTGCATTTGTGCATGTAGGTGCATTGGGATAAGAGATAGTGAGAGAGGCATTAGGTAACAAAAACCAAGAGAGGAGAGTATGAGCTAGGGAGTCATTGGGAAGAAAGGATCCTAGCCATTTTTATTGCATACTGAGTACTGTGCTACATGATGAGGATACACTGTGAATGAGCCGCGCCAGCTTCTGCCTTCATGGAGCTTACAATGTAGAGAGGGATACAGAAAAGACTGAAGGCACAGAGATCAGCTGAGAGTCACCTGCAACAGTCTGGGGGAGAAATATGGTGGCTTGAACTGGATAGTGTCAGAGAGTGCTTTAGGTTCGTAATAGATAAGCCCAGACTTCTCAGTGGCTTGACACAACAAAAAATTTGTTTCATGCTGTGCCACAGCCCAATATGGGTATTCCTTGTAGACAGGCTTCCAAGTGCTCCTTCAGAGACTGAAGCTTCCTGTATCTCATGGCCCCATCATCCTCTAAGACCTATGAGCCCACTCCATTCAGGTGGTGGGTGAGGAAAGAGCCTTGGGAATGAACGTCTGCTTCATAAATGCTAAGGAGTACAAGTACCATCAATTTACATTCCAGGGGCAAAGACTAATCATATTCCCTGTCTTCCCCACTCCAGATACTATGGCTTAGAAAATATAGTTTCTGCCTGCACAGCTCTTTCCTTGACAATTCCACACTACAGAAGAGAAGCACAAATCCTGAGTGGTCCGACAGTGGCCTCTGCTACAGTTGGATCGGTGAGACGTGAATGAAATAAAGAGTAACCCAGGAGCTGGAATCAACAGGCAAATTAATTAAGCTTCTGTGACTGACTGGACATGATATCTGAGCGACAGGTAGGAGTTGTGAATAACTCCCAGGCTTTTGCCTTGGACAACAAAGTCAATGGTCTCTCTATTTACAGAGATAAGGAACAGAAGAGAGGGAGGCAGGTTGTGGGGGAGAAAGGAAAGAAGAGAAATTTGATTTTGGATACGTAGAGTTTCAGGTACCTGGGGATATCCAAGTGAAGATGACCAATTATGGATTATGTGGATTATGTGGGTCTGAAGTTTAGGGGAGAGGTCTAGGCTGGAGAAGGGGATGTGGGAGTCATCAGTACATAGATGGTAATTGGTGTCATGGAAGAGGATGAGTGTTGCGTTGTCTTTGTCCAAGTGAGAAGCAGTGGGATCGGGGATCAGGACTCCTGCTGCAGGAATGGATAGGGAATGTTTGGGGGCGAAGAGAGAGGAGCCAGCTAAAACACCACATCCAATTGCAATTGAGGGGCTGGGAGGATACTGCTGAATTTGGTAGAAATGAGAGAGTTGGAAAGGGGTGATGATTCAGAGGGGAGGCAATAGCTCAGTTTTATAATGTTAAAGCTACAGATATTGCTAGGGTACAAAACCACAGCATTAAAGAAGGGACTTTGGACGCAATCCCTTATTATTCAAGTCTTTGAAAGCTCTGGAGATACGGGAGAGGAAAGGTCAGAGAGTCCTTACTCTACAGGATATTAAACCATGTGCTTAGTTACAGTCTCCGAGATACTGAGGGTTACAAGAAGGCCTCCGGAGGACTGGACAGGGTTCTTTGTGGATCTCCACAGTTAGTGGGCAGAGGAAGAAAAAGGGGAGTGTAGGATCACAGGAGAATACAGTGGAAGATGGGGTCAAGAAGGGAGGATTAGAAAGGGAGAATCTAGGAGGAGAGAATAGCTAGTGGGGTGAATGGCAACAGCATTTGTGTAGGGGACACGTGATATAAATGTGTGTCTGTAATCTTCCTCATAATTGACATTTCAAAATTGTATCATCAATAAAATGACAGTTCTCATTTATGTAGCTTGCGCTTGGATTAATGGGGCTATTGCATACATGGATGTTTGATTTTTGTTTTAGAAAATAAATTAAAAAATGGCATAAAGTCTTGTTTCATAAGAGAGTTGAAGGGCTAACACGAGAACCCATGAACGTGAGTTTGCAATCTATTGGGGACGAAGGACATAACATACGTGAAATGATTCAGGGCCAGCAAGAGATTTGATTTAGAAGGAGCTGTTCTGCAGCCGCAGAGAAAGCAGGGACTAGACGAAGGTTCAATACACTTGTAGCCGACAGATGTCAGTGTTGGGATACGATGCACAGCTGAGTTTCGGAGTCTCCTCTACTGCCATACTTTAGGCTTTGATTTAATGTTATGAATATTGTCAGCTACCTCTCTCTCTTAAAAAACACCAGCAAAAGTACATTATAATGAAAGATTTTCTATATATAGAAAACTGCTTCTCACACTCTGGAAGTTTCAGCTGATTGTGAGAATGGGAAAGAGTTGATGTCATTTCAATGCATGTCTTTGCAACCAACTGCAAAATGATAGCACTTGGGTGAAACTTTATCTGATAACGAATGTCCTGGAATGGACAGGGGAAATAGTCAATGGTGAGTAATATATTGGCTTAATGTTAGCACAGATCTTTTTTTTTTTTGACACAGTCACCAGCTCTACAGAATGCCATATTTATTCCTTCATCAGACTCTATTGTATCCTTCAAAAAATTACACTCATTTAAGAGATGCAATAGCTGATAGTATGATCCATCCTTCTCACTTCATGCCTAGGTGCCACAGAGGTTGGGGGCCAGTTGTTTTGTGGGGTTCAAGCAACCCTGAGAGGACTAAGAGTAGGGTAAGCAGTTGATTCCTTCTTGTTCTTTGGGGAGCCTGACACTGTGACCAAAAGCACATGTTGTTAGACGCTGAACAGAGGTACACACCTCAGCAGGCTGCTGTTTTTTTAGAACATGTTTTTTAGAGCATTATCCAAAGTGATGGCTTGGATGTTAAACTTCTAAGGACATTAAACTTTTAAACTCACGAGGATAAGCTTGGAGACTGAATTCTTTTTGGCCAGTGTAATTTCTTTTTTCCCTGGGGATGTGACAGAGTTGTTGACAGTGTAAGTAATTGTCAGGTGAAAGCACAGGTAAGGAGAGGGGATGACACACAGGTCAAGGTCAGGGAAGAAAAGCTATACCGAAAACCTGCAGCTGCTTAGCCATCCTTATTCTCAAGTCTGTACAGGGATTTGGCCTTCCTTGTTGTCTGGTTTCCTAGATATGACCAACTGCTCTTTTGAGCAACATTCTGTCTGATAGGAAGGAAACCTGGACTCTGGCTGTTGGTACTAGAGAAAATAATCCTGATTTCCAGGACTCAGTTTATGCGGTTATAATATAGAGAAAATATTGACTTCTCAGCAGTTGGAAAGATTTGCATACTTAACCATGATGACTATAGAATTGCTTCATGTAGTGGAAGGATTCAGCCTTAGAGTGTAAGGAAACTAAAAGCTAATTCCTAATGGAGTTAGCACTCAAGCTGGATGCTGATGACACCAGAGTGCATTCTGAGACATTTTAGTGGATGCGGCATTGGGTCACACTATGTCATTTTCACTGTTAATGTCTGAGCCTAACATAGAAACCAGAAATCTGGCTTTGGCTTTCTGAGGCATAATCAGAATTTAGGCCCTTCTTCCACAACTTCTGGTAAGTTGATGGAGTTTCTAGTATTATCCCAGCAAAATCCCCAAATATGGGCAGTTGTAACTTTAAGAGCTATCCTCGGCATCCAGCTGTTAGAGTTCTGATTTTGTCCTTTTGTAACTGCAGCCACCTCCCTCCCTCCCTCCCACCGCACGTTCTGCCCCTAATCTGTTCTCCATGAACAAACCTATACATGCAATAAAACTGTACAGAACCTGACACATATGTGCGCGCGCGCACACACACACACACACACACAAGTACACATACAACCGGAGAAATCTGAATAAGAAAGGTAGATTGTATCGATGCCAATATCTTGGTTGTGATACTGTGCTATAGTTTGGCAAGATGCTACCGATGAGGAAAAGTGAGTAAATGGTACATGGGATTTCTCTGTATTATTTCTTGCAATTGTGTATGAATCTACAGTTATCTCAATAAAATTCCAATTAAAAAAGGCATTCATTACTATCTGCACTAAAATGGTATCTTCCTTTTTAATAGGCATTGTATGTTCCTCGTATAACCAAGTACTGTCAGCATTTTCATAGACCTACTTTTGTATCAATTACAAATAGTTATATATTGGTGTATAACATTTTTAGTAATGGAGGAAAACTACTCTTAAGTCAGATATGATTTAATACTGTAAATGTTTGCTTTTATTTTTGCGGTGTATACATTTCTGAATGCTCTACTTTGCTAAACCCTTCAAATCTATTACCTCTAGCAGAATGGTGGATAAGGCTTCAGGCTCTAAAATAAGATTATCTGGCCAAATCGAGTTGCACTATTTATGATTTATGTGTGTCTAAGTTCTCCAAGATTCAGGTTCCTCAACTAAGAAATGTAGTGAAAACTGACACTTACCTAAAAGGGTCATGGTGACAATTAAAGGAGTTAATGTGTGCATATAAAGACTTGACACAGAGTCTTACACAGAGTAAGCACTCAATAAATATTGCTTAATATTCTGGTACATACCATTATTCACATTATTTTATCACCATCAGAGTATATGCTATGAGTACACACAGATGGGAAACTTTTCTACAAAAATGCTAATAGTGGACTCACATCCAATTGCAAGAAAAGTGCAGAGAAATCCCATGTACTTTTCCCCAATGGTAGCCTTTTGCAAAACTATAGCACAATATCACAACCAAGATATGGGCATTGATACAATCTGCCTTTCTTATTCAGATTTCCCCAGTTGTATTTGTACTTGTGTCTGTGTATTAGGTTCTATACAGTTTATCCACATGTATAGGTTTGTGCATCCACCACTTCAGTCAAGATACTAAACAATTCCGTTTCAAAGATCTTTTGGGTTTCCCTTTTATAATCACACCCACCTCCCTCCCTCCTACCACACTTTCTGTTTCTAATCTGTTCTCCATTTCTATAATTTTGTCATTTCAAGAATGATAAATAGAATCACACAGTCTGTCACCTTTTGAGATTGACTTTTTTCACTCAGCATAATTCCCTTGAGATTCATCTAAGTTGTTTTGTGTATCAATAGTTCACTCCTTTGCATTGCTGAGAAGTATATGCATGGACCGGGGTTTGTTTAACTTTCCTGGTGAAGGTCATCTTGGACATTTCCAGGTTTTGACTATTACAAATCAGGCTGCTATGACCATTTGTGCACAGGTTTTTGTGTGAACAAAAGTGCTTCATTTCTCTGGAATAAACACTCTACAGTACAATTATTGTGTTCTATGGTATTGCATATTTAATTTTATAAGAAATTGCCTGTATTAGTTTCCTATTGCTGATGAAATTTAGTGGCCTAAAACAACACAAATTTACTCTCTTGTAATTCTGGGGGTCAGAAGTCTGAAATGAGTCTTACCGGGTCGGCAGGTCTAATTTCTTCTGGAGGCTCCAGGGGAAAATCTATGCCTTGCCTCCCCCAGCTTCTAGAGGCTGATCGTGGCCCCTTCCTCCATATTTAAAGCCAGGCATGTAGCATCTTTTCTTCTTCTGACATTTTGCCTTCTGTTATGAGGACACTTGTGTTTACATTGCCCCCACTAGATAATCCAGGATAATCTGCCCATCACCAGATTTTAACTTAATTGCATCTGAAAAGTCTCTTTTGTCATATAAAGTAATATTTTCAAAGGTTCTGGAGATTAGGACATGGACATATTTTTGGGGCCATCATTCAGCCTGCCACTCTGCCAAAATGTTTTCCAGAATGACGGTACCATTTTGCATTCCCCTCAGTAATCCATGAGTGATCCATTTTTTTTCTGTATCCTCACCAGTGTTTGATGCTGCCATTATTTTTTATTTTGGCCATTCTGATAGGTGTGAGGTAATATCTTATTGTAGTTGGTTTTAATGTCTATTTCTCTGATGGCTAATGATGTTGAACACCTTTTAAAGTGCTTATTTACCATCTGTATATCGTCTTCATTGAAATATCTGTTCGTGTCTTTTGTCCATTTTCTAATTGTTTGTTTTTTTACTGTTAGATTCAGAGAGTTCTTTATATTTTTTAGATACTAGTCTTCTGTGGATAGGTCATTCACAGATATTTTCTCCCAGTCTGTAGCTTGCTTTTCATCCTCTTCACATGGTCTTTTCCAAAGCAGAAGTTCTCAATTTGATGAGGTCCAATTTATCAAGGTTTCCTTTTATGCTTTTTGTGTCAAGTTTAAGAACTTTTTGCCTACTCCTAGACTCGTAGTTTTTCTCTTATTTTCTTGTTTCTAAAAGTTTATAGTTTTTATGTTTTACATTTTAGTTCGTGATCCATTTTGAGTTAATTTTTGTAGAAGGAGTAAATTCCTATAATAGAAAAAAATTGAGTGATATGAGCTGATTTCAGAGTCTTGGCTCCTGAAGATTATATTCATGGTGTCACTAGTTTAGTAAGACTGTCAGTCGGTGCCAAAAGAGACATCTACTTTGCAGATAAACTGTGTCTGACGGCAGGTTTTAATAGCAAAACAAGTCTAAAACGTTTCTGATTCTCCTGGGCATAGCCCTGGGCTCTTTTTCACATCTACCTCAAAAAAGGAATACCAGACTTTGTAGTTCTTTTCTGAAGAAAAATAATGAAAAAAGATCCTATGACATCCAGCCCAATTTATTTTGCTATGAGCTTGAGTAACTTTAACTGATGCCTTATAAGAAAAGAGCTCTGTGAATTGGTTTAATTTTCTTGGCAGTGGTTGTCTCATTACCTACTCTTCTGGTTTCGGAAGTGAGAAGTGCCTTTTTCCATGGTTAAGCATCTAATTAAGTCCCATGTTACATTGTTGGACCATGGCTAGAGGGTACTGCTGAGGCAAATAGTAGAGTAAATTTTGGAAAAAGATTAGGGAGAAACTTGTAAAAGCTTAAAACAAGCATTTTGGAGGATGGAACAAAAACATAAGGGTTGTCAATATTATTGCCAAATGATAATGAGACCCATGGAGGGTCTTTCACTCCACCCTGAGTTATACACTAAAGAAGTAAATATAAACTTGTGTCTCCCTCTGAAATATTCAGGAATGGTCACTTTCATCAATTCAGATAGATCCTTGTTCTGGTAATTTTATATTACAAATTTCATGATGGATTTTGTACTCTGCGTATGCAAGGAACAAATTCAGTAGAATATAATGCATGCACTCCGAGCTTCAAAAAATCAGCATGGAAGGTAAAGTAGCTTTTGTAATAAATATAGCAACTGGATTGGTAAAGATAATTATGCAGTACTTCTACCCTTGGCCCTCAAAGATTCTACTGAAATCAAAGCAGTTACACGCATGGATCAAAGATAGAATGTTGATTAATTTTCACATGTCAAATTAAACCAGCTCACAAACTAGTTGCTACATGTGTTAGAAGAGCTATTTTTAAAATATATAATCAGATCTCTATACTTCTGCAAAAGGTATTAGTTTTAAAGAGAATATTTTATACATGTTATTTTGTTGTCAAAGATGTGATAAAATAATATGAATGTTGTTACTGCACACATATCTTGAAAATGATGAATCCATAATTTCAAGGACCTTGGTGATATGTCTGAGATCCACCATTGTAGCTTGATTTGTAGATCATTAAAAGAAGGGATAAGCCTCTAAAAATAAAGATGACACTGTTATAATTAGTCTTTTTCTTTCAAAGCAAAGAGGGAAGTGAATATACCAATGGAAGGCAGAAAACCTCGGTCTTCTTGAGCTGACGGTAGTATAGTCTCCTCCACTCACTGGGTCTTAATGTACATTCTAGTGGTTCCTCATTCTTAGCATCAGAGAGAGCATGGAAATGTCATATGACACGCAGACTCATCCCTCACATGACAGCTCCCTAATACTACATGAGCAGACCACACCTTCGAAAATATCCTACTTAAGACTTGATTTTAGAGCTAAAGAGGCCCAATGTAAAATGTTATGTGTCTGTTATGACTAATTACTCAACCAGTGTCCCTGCTTTTGTCTTTTTGGATCACCTGATCATATTTTCTGACCTTGCCTCATGCTCTTTTGCTTATAGACATTTCTGTGACAGGTCTACCCTTGTTTTACTTTTGTAAAGTTTGTGCACACATTGGTGTGAATGAAGTAGGACTGCGTTCCTGCCCAATGATTGAGTGTGATGAATGTTCACTTTAGCCTGAAAGGGTCCCTCTTAAGGTCCATATGCTTTCATGGCCTTACTTGGCCATATGGTTGAGGACTGTGTTTGCCTTCTCCAGTCCCTCTTTGCAGAAGTAATAGCTCCCTTCTGTGAATTTCCACAGCATTCTGTCTAAATTGATCTTAGAGAATTTCTAACTCTTCACCTTGAGATATAATAATTACCTATGCACCAGTCATGTCTCTCAATAGACTGGAAGCCTCTGGAGGGCTCAGGTCATGTCATAGCTACATTTGTCGTTTCACATGACATCTGGTTGGGCCCCAGAACAGATGGGGCCCAGGATAACAGTGGACAGGTTGTGTTAATGTTTTCCACATATTTTGAAGGCTGAGTGAGGCATATCATGATATTTAACTGAGCTATGTATGTTGTAACATTTAATGACAAGGATTTTGTTGGTCTGGATTATAGCTTTCAGGTCAGTGGGTCTGCTGTCCTTATGACTAAATTTTCTACATTTATATCTTCAGAGAAGTGGCTATCTCTTCTCTTTGCTTCCTGTTTTTATCACCCAGGATGCAAAACATGCTCATACAAGCCCTTCTCGTTAATTACCACTTTGTAACTAATCACCAGGGACCTTAGATTTAGAAGAAAATGTGTAAAATTCATGTCCTGAATTTGTTTTTAGGGGACCACTGGGATATTTTTCTGAAAAAAGAAAATCACAGTCTTAATCCTCTTATTATTAATATTAGATGATCCTTAGAATCAACATGGTATATAGTGAGCATGAAGAAACAGCATGATATTCTTATAGAGGAATTATCTTACATGAAAGAATGCCTCCAGTTTTCATGCAGAAGTATCATAGAAATACAAAGTACAATTACTATTTTATACTTTTAATTATTATTAAAAGTACATCTATAAAACCAGGAAGATATATGTTTTCTAAGAAAATAGGAAACAAATTTGGTTTTATTAGTCATACCTAGTAGAAAGCTATTAATTTTCTTCCAAGAATAAAATAGAATTGCAAGTGGGTGTTTAAAAAATGCATTAAAATGGCAATGTGCGCATAATTTAAATGAGCCAAGAGCTGCTAATTATTCTGGCATGTGTTCAGTTACTTTTGTACTATTTCTCCTCTAATGTAAACAAGAGAAATCCTGTTAATTGTCAAAAATAGCTTTTAGTAGCTGTTGCTTTTTTCTATTTTTTGCTGTTCTTTTTGTACAGTTTGCATGTGTAAGAACTGGTCACACAGTGTGATTATTTAGAATATTTTTTAAAAAGAATGCACTATTACTTACATTTTTCAGCTCTTAAAATCAAATTAAAGAGCTAATTAAGCTATTCATTTACTAGAGCGGAAAATAATTATGCAACGTGTATCTGGAGGAATAAACAGCCTCATGTGCATCCAAATGAGGTAAAAGTGGGCTGAGATGCACTCATGTACCAGGGTACAGGGAGCACGATGCATAATGAAGAAGGCAGGTCCTTCACTGTAGTGTACTTGATCATTATTTTCCAGAAATGACATTGATTTGTGGGCGTGACTACACTGTTCTTCACAGCCCAGGGCCTTCAGTGTATGAGTCAGTACTGCAGCCTTATTTTTAAGGCATTTTATCATACATTTATAAAATTTAAATGTTAATTAAGTTAATTTTATTAGAACATGCTTCTTCTTCCTTCACTATGACGGACTAAATACTCAGCTAGGATAAAGCATATTTATTGATGAGTAACAGGATGTTGGACTGAAATTCTTCCCCTGGAGTTTTGACTGAAACACCAATATGATAGATACCAAAGAGAGTGAAAATTCTGAGAACCGCATCCATGAGGTAGTAAATCAAGGATATGAAAACGGATCATCGTATGGAAAGAGGAAAGGATAAATGGGGAGGATGTCTTTGGAGAAAACTGTGATCAATCACACTGATCCCCCCACACAGGGGGAGATACTTCCTCTTCATCTCAGGTCCAGTGCGGAGGACTTCCAGGGCACCATCTGGAGAGGTTTGATGTGTGTGGCCTGGAATCTGATTCTGATATCGGAAATCTAGAGGGTGAGAGAAGGGCTGACTAACCACTCTTGTGGCAGACATGGGGAGAGGCTGGCCTTGAGGTTTTGTTTGTTTGGGGTTTTTTTTTTGCAAATGCTATCTCATTGTTTTAAAGAGACTATATGTGGGGACCTGGGAGAAAGAGCCAGTGTGGTTTCTTTTAGAGCCTACCATCTGGAAGGGATGAGAAGCTCTCAGAAGATAGAGGCTGGTTATGTACCACTGATGTACAAAGACTAGGCGGGGGTTGGGGGGGAAGGATTATAAATGGCCGCTCAGGTTAGATAGGCACACACCTGGGGCTAGAAGTTGTAAGGGAAAGATGTCCACTGGTAGTAAGTCTGAAGAGCTCATTAACCTTCAGATCATAAGGATGTCCGTTCAATTAAGAATGTTTTGTCCCGTTTCTTTTTGCCATCCTCCTGCTTTGACCCTGAGGACATCAAAACTTCAGCTCAGCAGAGGGAAGAGGAAGGAGGAAAAAAGAAGCCCAAGGCAGTGAATTGGAGAAGCCAATCAGCCCCTTTCTCATTGTAGGCTTTCAGCCTGAAGCAGAAGCAAGCTGAGAGGGGAGGAGATTTACTGCTAAGTCAAGCCCAGAGTTATAATTATTATACCGAATTGAACATTTTAGTTTCTGAATCAGTCTGTTTTTCATCCAGGCACAGGGAAACATTACTACTGCTAAATAAAGCCTAATGAACAGTGGGAGGCAAAAATAAAGTTGTGTTTTGATTACATTATGATATATATGAGCTTGAGTAACAACGCAATTTCACATGCAGTGCTAGCTTTGTAGGAAAGGAAGGAAATGTCCAATGGTGCAAAAAAAAAGAATAGTTTGTTGAAATTTGAGTAGGAGATGCAGTGAGCAGTAAGCAAATGCAGTCAGGAGACTAAGCTTTGTGTCCAATGCAAGGCGAGTGAACGGAACCTGAGACTCCTATGTTAGTTCAGACCCTGGAATAAGGACAAGCTCGTTCCAGGTCTAGCATTCCCTGGCCCCCTGCAGAAGCAAGGGAACACCTGCTCTGGAGGAAGGCAACCTCAATTGGCCCTCAGGATTCCCATAGTAGATTAAGATCTACCAGATACAAATTCACAAAGATCACCAAAGTGACAGAAGAAAAAGTCTCTGTCTCACCATGAGCACACTTGGCAGAAACAGTAAACAAAGGATTTGGAGCCCTAATGAATTCAGATTTTGGAATTATCAGATGTAGAATATCAAATGATTATGTATGAAATGTTTAAAGAAATAACCTCGTATCTCCCAGAAATGAGAAAGCAATAAGGAACTGTCCAAAATAAGGAGGAAGATTTGAAAAGAAAGCAAACAAATTTCAAAATGGAAAAATATAATTGTTGAAATTTTAGCAATTAATGAGTTTGTTAAACATCAGATTAAACAATTGAGAGAATTATTGATGGTGGATTGAAAGGAATTACCTAGAATGCAGCACAGAAAGACAAGGAGATAGAAACTATGAGAGTTTATCTCCAATAGGCCATCAATAGAAAAACTCCTAAAGCAAAGGTTGGGTCTCAAAACCCCTTTACATTCTTAAAAATTACTGAGGACCCAAAAGAACTTTTGTATATCTGGGTTATATCTATTGATAATTAGCGTATGAGAAGTTAAAACAGAAATTTAAAAAATTTTATTAACTCATTAAAAAATAATAAACCCATTTGATCTTAATGAAAATAAATACTTTAAGGAAAAATGAATTATTTTCCAAAACAGAAGTCTTGGTGAGAAATTGTTTTACATTGTTGAAAATCTCTTTATTGTTTGGGTAAATAGGAGACTAGATTTTTATATCTGGTTTTGCATCCATTCTGTAGTTTTATGTTGTTTTGATTGAATGTATGAAGAAAATATGACCTCACATAGATATGTAGATGGAAAAGGGAAAAGTATTTTAGTAGCTTTTTCAGATAATGGTGGATATTATTCTTGATACAACACCAAAACTCAACAAATAGTAGTTTCCTAATGATTAGTTGCAATGTGGAATTTGAAAGCCATGTCAAAAACCTTTCATATTCTGTTACATTAAATTCACTTGTCTCTCTTAAACTTTAAATGGATCTTTTATGTATGTATGATTTTGTAACATCATGGACAGGTGATTTGGAAAATATTGGTACATTGAGTAATGCAGATCTTCCAAACATTGATGCAAAAATCACATTCATTAATATCACCACTGATTTGGTTAGAAAAGTACATGTACTGAGAAGCTGTCAACTCATGGTTGGAAATACAAATTTTCTAAAATTCTAATTTTTGCTTGAAAACTTGAATTTTATCATTGGCAACAAATTCTGTCCATTGTTTTCCTTGAAGTAACAGGCTCACTTCGTTCAATTTTAAGAAAATATCTGCCAATTATCCAAGTCTGAATAGCCATAGTTCATCTGTCAGTCATTCTTTTAAACAAAGATGGTGTTCCATGAAAAAACTGGTTGCGTCAGCTTGCAACTCAGTCACACAAGTGCTTTTTCTTGAGACAATCATCATACTTTGGTATTCAGCAGAAGTGCTTTTTGTACTTCCATTTGGTCACAGAGAATATTAAAAAGACATTGCTTAAGGGTCAAGATATAATAAAATTAATATTTATTTTTCTGCTTCACCAAGCATACTGTTAAGTGAAACTAGCATTTTAGGAAATTTACTGAGTGGGTGACAGTGAAGAACACATGTGATCACTAGTGTAGTTTGGTGCCACTGCCTTGATTCGTGCTACAACAGCAGCACTTGTACCCACCATTGCTTTTGCACTATCATGTCATGTCAATGCAGTGAAAAAGACTAGCAACGTATCTTTGTGAAAGTAGTTTTGACCTTGTGGACCCCTAAAAGAGTCTCAGGGACCCTATAGGTCCATAAGCCACACTTCGAGACTGCTATTCTAAAGGAATGAGAAAAATGTCTCCAGAAGTAAGGTCTGAAATAGAAGAAGGTCCAGTAAGCAAAGAAACTGGTAATCTAACAAATCTATATGAAATAATGATGTCTGATTTGTGGGGATTAAAATATTACAGTTAAATTATAGGCAATAGTAGCATACAAATTGGGAGGGATGAAAATAGAATGTAAATTGGGAAGGGTGTTCAGGAGAGAGTGTTATGGTTTTGATTAACTTTAGAATTTAACTTAAATATAAAGAAAAAAATTTAAGGATGGAGAATGTCCTATTAAACACGGATTGAAGGTATACATTTATTTTCGCTCCCCTCCGCAAATCACAAGCCTGGCGATAAATGGATGTTTTTAAAAGATATAAACCTATAGGAACAAATGAGGAAACAATAGCAGCCAAATTTAGAAAGATGGAAAGCCAGTGGATGAGTGGTAACTGTCTTAGACAACCTGGAAATGCCAAGTTCCAAGTTGCATGAGGAGTCAGCAGAAAAAATAAAAAATAATTTAGATTTCTAAGGACTTCAGATTTTAGAATTACCAGATGCAGAACATAAATTGATCATATAAAATTGCTTGAAGAAATAACATATGTGCTTATATAAAAAGGAAAGCAACGAGAAACTATCAGAAATGCAATGTGTACTTGGAAGAAATAAATGACATCATAGGCATCCAGATGGATTAAGCTGAGGAGCAACTTATTTATGCTGAGGAGTGCTCAAAAGGTGCAGGAGGTGGCATCACTAGGAACCTCTGGAAGTGGAGGGAAGGTGAGGCAACAAAAGGAGGAGCAGTTGAAAGGCTTTCTGTGCTAGCCTCCCAGCTTTCCTTTCCCAACTGGAAGATTTCCTGTGGATAAGATAATTCATATGATTTCTGGGCTGGGGAGTGGCAGGCACAGTTGGGAGTGGAGTATAGTTAAACTTAATATACTGGAGTGTAGGTACCAAATATGTGTAAACCAGCACCTCCTACCTAAAATTCAAATAACTCTATTGTAAGGATTGAGGATAGTGTTTGTGCACTTGTGAAAGGGTTATAAGAGGTTATGGGGCACGTGTGAAAGTGTAAGTAGTTATTTTCCAGATGGAAAGGCAATAGATAATGTCTGAAACAGAACAATCAAAAAGTGATAGTGTAAGCATATTATGTAGAGATATGGACATAGACACCAAAAGAATCAATTAAAAAATTGAAAGTATTTACCTCTGGAGATCAGGAAATGGGGCTGTGGGTAAGGGTCAGGGAACTGCTATTTTACATAACAAGTTCATAGATCTATTTGATTCTAAGCCATGTCCACATGTATCCTTGACAAAGATGGAAGTGAAATTTAAAAATTACAAAGGTAACGACTGAAAGAATAGAAATAGATTCTATAATTTCAAACTCATCAGAGGAAAATATAGAAAAAGTAAATGAAATCAGTAGCTAAAATCTTCCCACAAAAAATTCCAGGCCCAGATATTTTTACCAAACTTTAATGAATAAATTATTTCAGTCTTATACTAATGCTTCCAGTATTTAGAAAGGAGATAATATTTCCCTACTTGTTCTGTACAAGGACAGTACAAGAAGGAAAATTATAGGCCAATTTCATTTCTGAACATTGGTGAAGAAATTCTAGACTAAATATTAACAAGCCCAAATCCAGCAGTGTATAAAAAAAGGCAATGGATCATGATTAAATTGGGCTTACTCTAGGAATGCAAGGGTGGTTTAACATTCAAATATTTATAGATGCCATTAATCATATCAAGAAATTGAATAAGAAAAAAATCAATTCAATAGATGCAGAAAAATCATTTGACAAATTCAAAACTTATTTATGATTTTAAAAAATTTCATGAAGCTAAATATTGAAAGACATTCCACTAACCAGGTATTAATTAAAAGGTATTAAAAGGTATTAAAAAATCCCCATCCTACAGTAAATATTATTCTTAATGGTGAAATCTTAGAAGCATTCTTTTTAATACCAGGAAAAGGCAAGGACACCCACTATGGTCAGTTCTCATCAACATTTTATTGGATTTCTAGTATGGCAAGAAATAAATAAGCAAATTAGTCATTATTTACAGATAGTATGATTCTCTACCCAGAAAATTCAAAGAATCTACAGGCTTCTTACAGAATTAATAAGAAGGTGGTTGGATATGTTATTATACAAACTATTTGCCACCTACAAATAGAAAGTATAACAGAAAAAAGAATATCCCATTTATAATAGCAACAAAAAATTTGGTACCTCTAAATAAATCTACCAAAAGATGTGTATGATCTTTACGAAGTAAATTATAAAACTTTACAGAAAGACATTAAAGAAGATCTAATGAAACAGAGAGGTATACTATTCGATATATTAGAAGATTCAGTATCACGAGACATTGTTTCTTTCCAATTCATTTATAAATTCAATGCAATTCCAATCAGTATCTCAACAGGGATTTTTTTCTTTTTCATTGGAACTTGAAAAAATGGTTGTAAAATTTATATGGAAGAGCCATGAACCAAAAGTAGCCACAGTACTCTTGAAGAACAGGAAGATGGGAGAATTGTTCTATCAGATATCAGGACCATTTATAAAGCTACCATAAAATTAAAATTATTTAGAATAGTAGCTGACCCACAGTAAGTGCTCAATAAATGTTAGTTATTATTATTATATTGTTTCCACATTTCAATTTTTATTTTCTTTGCAGTAATCCTTTGCCAGGATTATGTCTTTCCCCCATTACTAGAATTAGGCAACTTAAGCCCTGGAAATTTTTAGACTATTTGTAAGGCCTGTGTTGCAGCTGTACTTGAAATCATGTGGCTCCTGCCAGTTATGGGATTGACTTCTCTTTTGCCTTTGCCTCTCCAGCCTGCTTCCTCCCCTTCCTTGAATCTGAATGGAAAGGGAGTGTGTTGGGACTATGTCTATCTGCGATGAATGCTAATAACAAAAGAGGGAAGGGATAAGCCTGGACTCCTTGGACTCCTTGGGACTCCTCTTTGGCATACTTAGTGGACAAAGCAAAGCTTGGTCAAAAGTGGTAAACTGCTGAGTGAAAGTCACTTCATTCATTCATTCATTCATTCATTCGTTCATTCAAGACAACTCTACTTACCACCTATGTATCAAACATTCTGTCTGGCATGCAATATAAAGATGCATCAGACAGATCCCCATCTATGAGGCACTCGTAGACCAGAGGGCAAGACATACCTGGAAAATATGATATATGGTATTACAACTATTAGAGTACAGTAGATACCAAACAGAATGTCAGAGCAAGGAGGCTGAAGCACAAGTTCTGTACAGGGAAGTGGAGGCGGTTTTCTTGAAGGAGGTATCATTTATGCTAGGTCTTGGTTATCTGTGTTGTTGGGGGAGGAGGTGGCAGAGGTGTGTGCCATAGAGGTATGGACATAGAGACACAGAGAATTTTCTGAATGTGTTTTAGTAATCAGAATCAACCTCTATCCCCTAAATGCCATCACAATTTTACAAAAGTTGTTCATACCACACAGTACACTGTTTATGAATTTTAAGCTCCTGCCTTTCTTTCCTCCTGCCTACTTTTGGGTGATTAATAGCCAAATGACCAAAACTTGGGGAGTAGTGGAGAGGAGGCAGAGAACCAGGATCTCAGATAAAAGGCTGGCTCCTGGGTACGGAATAAAGGAGAATTCAGTGTTAACAACTTCATTGATTTGCACTATGTAAATGTTTAGAGAATGAAGTTAATTTTAAATTCCATGTTCTACCTGTGATTCAGCATGAGATTTCTTTCTCAACTGTACGGTTCTAGTAAATGTCAAGGCATAGCAGGCTGAAAATTAGTACAAATTTTATAAGTGACCTTTTGTGAATTTTAGTCTGGTTGGTGTAGTTTTTGCAACTGATCACGCATTCAGCAGAGTGGAACTCTGAGGTGGAGCAAGAGAATTACATGGATGATGAATAGCAACACTATTGAAGAAGCCTTATGATTGAAGTTAGAACTTTAAGCTTTGAATAAACTCCATTTCCAGAAGGGACTGCTTTTACAGAGAATGTTATATGACACCATAAATATAGGAAATGGGCTCCGGGCAAGGAAAAATTGGGGAAAGGAGAGTCTAAGGTACATGTCCACAGGAGCCATAGTAGTTAAAGTCAAATTTTTGAGAACATAATGGAGGAAATCTCTCCCTTAAGCTGTCTAATTCCATAAAATCTAGAATCTTTCCCTAAGACAATCACCTTCCACCTTGAATGGAGGATGCCACAGGCCCAATCAAAACTGATGAAACTGATGGACAGAATGGTAAAGCTTTAGATGTTCATCTGAGTTTCTCCACAGGTATAATCGACAAAGTGCTGCCAGTCTCTCTACAGCTCAGGAGTTCCTGCCTGGAGAACACAACCTATGTGATGTTTCACTGTGTTTGAGATTTTCACACTTGGGAAGCAGTTGCTTGGTGAGCTATGGCTCAGTTCAGGCTGCGAAGATGTTTGATTCAAAGCCTGTGATAACTTTGAATGATAATTGAATTTCCTAAAGTTACAGGGAGAAACATAAACCGTATGGGAGTAAGTGGGAAAATTTAACAGAAAGAGATATAAATGTGTAGATAAATCTTTATGGAAGTCATTGAAGTATTTTAAAACTTCTTCCTATATCCCTTTCTGAACTTCTTCAGTGACCCTCAACATCTTTCCACATCATTAATTTACAAGTTACCCAAAGTACCTGATAGTGGTCATAGGAAGCACTGTGGGTTTACCACCACCTCTGCTGTCTCGAGGAATTCATCCACTCATTGGTTTATGCACCAGCTTACATGGATAAATTGTATTTCTACATCTCTTGCCCTGATATCTTATATTCTCTGCAGACCAAGGGTTCTGGATCTCTAAAGGACATTTCTGTGTGCCTAACATCCTGTTAAGTAAAATAAACAGGTTCCGTTGCCTTTTTCCATCAAAGTAAATGGTATCGACAGGTTCCTAATGCTTTAAACTCATCCCATTGTGGTACTTTTAATTGACTATATGTCTTCCTGAGAGTTCCTCATCTAGAACTGTACTGCCTATTACTGTAGCCACTAGCCACATGTGGCTATTTAAATTTATATGAATTAAAATGAATACAATTAAAATTAGTTTCTCAGTCGCACTAGCCACATTTCAACTGTTCCACATACACATGTGGCTAGTGGTTACTGAATTGGACAGGGCAGACATAGAATATTTTCCTCATTGGATGAAATTCTTATGGACAGTGCTGATCTAAGACATTTCTCATATTTGTCTTGAGTTTTTGGTTTTCTCTACCAACTAACCTAGGCAACATCCACAGTATTCCTAGACTTTTACAACAAACACTTTATGGTCTTCTCTCTCCAATTTCTCTATCCTTGCAATCGACTTCCATGAATCATCTAGAATCTCAGGGTCATACTTGGGCCTTATCATCACCCAGAATCACTCTGCCTCTGACACTTAGATCTAAGCACTAGTTCTCAGCTGTTTTGCACTCTGGTACCTCCCACACCTACTCTTCAGTTACACTGACACTCCAGCTCCTGGACCCCTCCATTCTCATTTGACTCCTCTGTCTTTTTTATCCAGCCTAGTGTCCATCTTTATACACTTCTCTTGCCATCACCCTAGAATCTGTCAACCTTATCCTTCCAATACATCTTCCTTAACTTCTCTGCTCCCATATCACGTAAGTGGAGCAGGAAAACTGACAAAATGCTACTGAAGTTAGGTGCTCTATACTAGTGTTTTTTGAACTTGAGTCACAATCCATTGAGGGATCGTGAACTCAATTTAGTGGGTTTTTGTTTGTTTTGTTTTCTACGTTAAGTAGGATAGAGTCAAAAACATTCCTCTCGGAAAGGAAGTGTAAGTACTGTTTCATGAATCTTTTGTGTTGGTTATATACATATATATGTATGTGTGAGCTGGGCAGTAATACAAATTATATTTCTTAGTGTAGAATAAAATTGTTTGATAACTACAGCTCTATACTGTCTAGCAATTGTTCAATGTGTTCAATGTCTTCAGTAGCTATTTAAAAATTTCCCCTTAGTCTCCAACCCTGTTTTCTATTATGTCCCTTATAAATCTCAGCAGGTTGGCCTTTGCTTCACTTTGCAAAGAAATGTAATCAGGTGAAAACTCCTCGAAAGTCCTGCTCTACCAAGAAATACACATTGATTTATTCTTCCTCTCTTCTGCCTTGTTGGGAGAGATGGTACCCTTCTGTGGCTGTCCTTTTCCTTGGTGGCCCTGCTCAATCGTCTGTCTCCTCTCTCTTGCATCTTCACTCTTTCTCTTTCTACAGTCTGTAAACATGCTGAGTTTCCTAACTTTTAAAAAACATCTTCCCCAATCCTGAGTCCTCCTCTGTCTATATGCTACATCTCTACTCCTGTCACAATCATATACGTTTTTTATTTTAAAACGCATTTCCTTTAAAAGTATTATTTTTGTTTCCCCTAGTTATGATGGTAATACATGTTCTCTGTAGAAAACTTGGAAATGACAAAGTTGCCATCATTCTTGTAAGAGAAGTTTCCACTTGCTGTCGCTCTTCTGCACAGCCCATTCCCCTCAGAAGCCTCTGTGGCCTGGCCTCAGCTCTTCCCTTTCACTGCAGCTGAGCTTGTCCCTCACCAGTGACCTCTACACTTTTTGGGTCTTGCTCTTCCTCTTGGTGATAGAAAACGCTGTTGACCATTTCTCTCTTCTCCAAATTCTCTCCCCATTTAACTTCTCTGTCACCCCTTTTCCTTTGTTTACCTCCTACCTCCATGGGCATTCCTTCTCAGTCTTCTTCATGGTTCCCTTTTCCTCTGGTCACTCCTTAAAAGTCAGTGTTTTCTCAGGCTCCTTGCTTGGATTTCTACTGTTCACATTCTGTATGCAGTTTCTAGAGGATCTTGTCAGACCCATAGCTTCGAGGAACCACTTGCATACTGATTACAGTATTTGTGTTTGTATCTCCATTCTAGAGTCCAAGAAACATCTCCGCTTGAGTGCTCCAAAGCACCCCCAAATATGCTAACTGAACTCATATTTTCTCCAAACCTGCTTCTCTTCTCAGGTTCTCTATCTCTGTAAACAACACCCTCCTTCTATTAAGTTGCCCCATAAACTTCCGTATCCTTTAGTATTCTTCCCTCTTCATGCCCACACCTGAGGAATCACCAGTTCCATACACCTCTCTCTTCAATGTATGTCTTCCTTCTCCCAAGTGCCACTGCTCACTGTGGGCTCCCATCCCTTCTTGCTTGCGTGGTGATGACAGCATCCTCCTTACTGGTCTTGCTGTCTTTAATCTTGCTCCTTTTTAGTATTTCCTCTACTCGGGGCCGGCCTGGTGGTGCAGCGGTTAAATGCGCATGTTCTGCTTCTCGGTGGCCTGGGGTTCGCCAGTTCGCATCCCGGGTGTGGACATGGCACTGCTTGGCACACCATGCTGTGGCAGGCGTCCCACATATAAAGTAGAGGAAGATGGGCACGGCTGTTAGTTCAGAGCCAGTCTTCCTCAGCAAAAAGAGGAGGTTTGGTAGCAGTTAGCGCAGGGCTAATCTTCCTCAAAAAAAAAATTTCCTCCACTCTGCCACTGGAATGATTTTTCATTTTTTGAAAATTGTAATAAGGTTGTACAAGTAGACGCTGGCACATTTTTGTTGTAAACATCTTAAGCAGAACACTTGAGTAAGAAATAAAGTCTCTTTCCCCCACCCCTAGTCTCCTCCTCAGAGGTAATCACCATGAATAATTTAGTGTGCGCCTTTCTAGCCTCTTTCCTATGCATTTGTGTACAAATGGGTTCATAGACAAAACTATGGGATTAGATTTTTACATAAATGGGATTGTACTGTTCACTCAAGTTGACTTTTTCTCTTAATATACCTTAATACACTTTCCATACCAGTATGTACATGTCCATGTAATTCTTTCAAATTGCTCCATAATTTTACATAGTATAGGTTTAATTTACCTTTCTTCTACTAATGGACATTTAGATCGTTTTCAAATTTTGGCCATTACACACAATGCTGCTATAAAAACCTTTCTACATACATTGTATCATAATTGAGAGCCTGTTCCTGTTGGATAAATACTTAAAAGTGGAATTGCTGGATCAGAGTACATGCATCTAAAATTTCAATAGATACTGCCAAATTGTCTTCCAAAAAGCTGTAGCCGATTTATATTTCCATAAAGACTGTTTCCTGATACTCTTATACTAATACTGAATATTTAACTTTTTCAGATCAGATTGTAAAAAATATCCAATTGTTGCTTTTATTTGCATCCTTTTGATCAATAGTAATATTAAGCATCTTTTCACATGTTTATTATGAAATGTTTTGGGGAAACATTTGTTTTATCCTTTGCCTATTTTTAAATTAGGTTGTTTGTCTTTTTCTTACTGATTTTTAGGAGTTCTTACAAATATTTTCTCCCAGGATGTTGTTTATTTTTTATCTTTTAAAAGGTACCTTTTACTATTTGAAAGTTTAAAATTTTTATATAGTGAAATGGTTAGTATATGGCCTCTGGGTCTGATAAAATTTTCACTGTGCGATTATATTAAAATGATTTTTTATTTTCTTAGGATGCTTTTATAGTTTTTTTTTACATTTAGTTCTTTAATTTATGTGGAATTTATTTTTGTGCAACACAGAAAGTAAGGATCTAATTTTGTTTTCAAATGGTTAGCCAGTTGTACCAATGCCATTTAATGTAAAATACTGACTTTATCATAACAAATTATGAATATGTGGTTGCTTCTAGATTCTCTCGTGTCCTATGTTGACTGTACTACATGTTTTAGTCATTAAAGCTTTACGTTTTGAAACCTGGTATGGTAAATGCTTCCTTATTGTTCTTTTTCAAATATATTCTTTTTAGTTTTTTGAGGAAGATTAGCTCTGAGCTAACTGCTGCCAATCCTCCTCTTTTTGCTGAGGAAGACTGGCCCTGAGCTAACATCGTGCCCATCTTCCTCTACTTTATATGTGGGATGCCTACCACAGCATGGTGTACCAAGTGGTGCCAAGTCCGCACCGGGGATCCGAACTGGTGAACCCTGGGCCTCCGAAGCAGAATGTGCGCACTTAACCGCTGCGCCACCGGGCTAGCCCCTCAAATGTATTCTTATACATTTTTCTCTTCCACGTGAACTTTACAAAAAACTAGTGAGTTCTGTAAAAAACCATGCTTGAATTTGATTGGGATTGTATTGAATTTATAGGTTAATTGGGTTGCTTTACAATTTTGAATTTTCTCCTTCTGAAATATGGTATATTTCTTCATTTACTCAGGTCTTCTTCAGGATATCTTTCAGAAAAATTTTGTATTTTTATTTACATGAGTTTATTTATTTGAATATTTCTTAGATATTTCAGTTTTTGCTGTTCCTGTGAATGGATATTTTTCATTACATTTTCTAATTGGTTATTGCTGGTATGTATAAAATTTATTGACTTTTTTTGTTTTGATCTTGTATTTAACCACCTTAGTGAACCTGTATTCATTATTTATATAAAATATTAATATTTTTTCAGTTGATTCTATTGAATTTTCTACCTTGACAATGATCTCTCCAAATAATGAGTATTTAATTTTCTCCTCTGAGATCTTTACCACTTATTTCCTTTTCTTAAAAGATTTTTTTCTTTGTCTTATCACACTGGCTAGGATGTTGTGGTAGCATCCCCCACACCCTGCCCCCAACACCCTTTTCTCCTTCTAACAGCACCTTGATTGATTGATCAATTGATTATTTGTTTTTGTGGAATTACCTCTCCCCCACTATGGGCAGTCATAGAAGAACAGAAAATCCGGGGACCCTGCGTTCCCACTATGGAAGTAGAGCGGACCCTTGGACAGTTTTTGTTGTTAGATCTGTCCCATTGGTGCCTTTTGCATAGTCAAGGGGCAAGCCCATGACCAAGGCTTAGCCAATTAGACTTCCTGTCCTAGGACTTTGGCTCTCGAAGAAAGTGACCCATATGTAAGCAAGCAAGAAAAACTGGAATTCATTGATTCCAGAGACCAAGTAACTCTTGTCTGTTTCTGAGCTAGGTTCTCCAGGCTTCTGGTTGATTTTGTGAACTTTCTAAAAGCTTTCCAATAAATTCTCTCTCCCTTTGGACCAAATTAGTCAGAATTGGTTTCTCTTGCTTGCAGTCCAAGAAATTTTATCTGATATACTTGCTTGGTTCTGTCTTTAATTAGAATGCCTTTAATAGTTAGTTCACCATCAAAAATTATTTGTGTGTTTCTGATGGTTAACTTCAATCTAGAAAAAGGGAATTTCTTTCTATTCCTACCTCATAAAAGATTTTATAAAGTTTAGAATTGGACTTTTATTTCAAAAAGGCTGCCATATTCTAGCAAATGAATTTTTTGTATCTATCAAAATGTAGAAAATTCTGATATTTCTCATTTGTTAATAAAAGTTCCTAATGTTGAATCATCCTTGAATCATCCAATATTAATATGCTGCTATATTTGATTTACTAATATTTGATTTAGGATTTTGGTATCTACATTTTTGAATAGTATTTATCCAATAATTGTCTTATTTAGCATGCAATTTTTGTCCGATTTTGGAAACATAGTTATGCTTAACTTGTAAAATGAAGTGGGAAAACTTTGCACCTGCTCTGTGATCAATCTTTGTCTAAATTAGAATTCTTTACCTAAAATAGAAATCACTTTTTGTCCTTACATTTTTTCCTAGAATTTACTGTAAAGCCATCTGGATCTTCTTGATGCCTTTTCAGGGAGAGATTTTTAAAATTACCTTTCTATTTTCTCCAATGGTTATTGATCTTTTGTGTTTTCTATCTTCTCTTGAGTCAATTATTTTGTATTTTGTATTTTCTTTAAAAACATCCGTTTAATCTAGATTTTCAAATTTATTGATAACATATATAGTATTATTTTAAGAATAAAAACTCTATCTATAGTTACGTTCCTTTTCTTATCCTAAAAGATGTTTGTATTCTCTCTTTCTCCTTAATTAGGCATGATAAAATTTTGCCTATCTTGTTGTGGTCTTTTCAAAAATCAAGTATATAAAATTTTTGTTTTCTACTTTGATAACTTTTCTATTTGTCTTCATTACTTGCTTTATTCTACTTTCTTTGGGCTTATTTTGTCCTCGAGTTGATAAGTCTTAGTGGGAGGCAAAGCCTGCTCTCTCTATAAAAGCTGAAGATGTTGGTCTCTCTTGTAGCTTGGATACGGGCACATAATCTAGGCTCCAATCATAGCTATGCTACCCTGGTTTTCAAATGGAGAGTTAGCAATGCACAGAAATGACAGCAGTGGCATTTCTAACAAGACCAAGTTCTTGGGACAATAGTGACAGGACTACGAGGGGCAGTCTCAGCATTCATGGCTGTCAGAGTTCGTGGTGCAGGATGCAGCTGCTGGCACCTGATGCTGGCAGTAGCATTGTCCTCTCCAGATTGGTTCAGTGGCACTATGGTGGGCATTTTTCTGTGAAGCTCTGACCCTAGTTCTACTGCCAAGCCAGTGATTCTGTGAGCTAACCAATGTCCTGTTAATAAATTCCTTTTCTGCCTAAGTCAGCCAGAGTTGGTTTCTATTGCTTCCAACTAAGTATCTTGACTGAATACACGCTTTCATTATTGCTCCTTCCTAAATAGTGTTTCTAAATTACATAAATAGTGTTTCCTAATAATATTTTGATTTCCTATTTATCTCAGGAGTTATTTAGAAGACGTTTAAAAATTTCCCAGTTGACAAATATTTTGGTTCTCTCTTGGTTGTTAATTTCTCTTTTGGTTGCGATGTGATCAGTTAATGTGGCTTGTAAGATTCTGACCTTTGAAATTTATTAAAATTTTCCCTGTGATCACATCTTGTTACTGATTCAAGGGTATATTTTCCATTTGTGAGTTTGAAGTTTCCACTCTGAACGTAACCACTCATGGATTTGTCAATTTTACTTTCTATTTCTAACAGTTATCAGTCTTCATGATAGATTGTACCTTTTTTTGGTATAAAATATTCTTTTTTGTTCCATTTACTGTTTTTTAACCTTGAATTCTATTTTATTTAACATTAATATTGCTACATTTGCTACATTTTCTTTTTGTTAGCAATTGTATATTTTCCATTTCCCTATTTTTAATTTTACTTCATAATTTCCTTCCTTTTTTCCTACCTTTCTTCTTCCCTCCCTCCTCTTTCCCTCCCTCCCTCCCTTCCTTTCTGCCTTCCTCCTCTACCCAGTGTGCAATCTCTGCCTTTTTAAGGGAGAAGTTAACATATTTGTGTTTATTATGATTATCAATATGGTCGGTTATATTCCTACCTACTTTATTTTATACTTATCATTATTTCTTGGTGCCTTTTTCTTTTGAGTCTTTTGTTTCTTCATTTAATTTTTATTTCTCTTTTCCTAATCATTATCCTTTAATTTTTTTATCCCATGTACTTAAACTTAAAATTTGACTTCAACCTCTAGAGCAGCACTGTCCAGTAGAAATTTCTGTGCTGAAGTAATGTCCTGTATCTCTAACACTGTGTAGTAAAGTAACCACTAGCTGCATGTGGCTATTGAGCAATTGAAATGTGGCTGGCAGGACTGAGGAACTGCAGGTTTAATTTTATTTAATTTTAATTAATGTAAATTTAAATAGCCACACAGAGCCAATGAGTACCACTGTATTAGTTTGCTAGGGCTGCCATGACAAAATACCACAGATTGGGTATCTAAAACTACAGAAACTTGTTTTCTCATAGTTCTGGAGGCTTGAATTCCAAGATCAAGGTGCCGACTGACAGGCTTGGTGTCTCCTGAGGCCTCTCTCCTTGGCTTGCAGAGGGCCGTTTTCTCACTGTGTCCTCATATGGTCTTTCCTCTGTGTGCACGCATCCCTGGTGTCTCTTTTGTGTCCACACGTCCTCTTCTTACAAAGACACAAGTCAGATTGGATTAGGACCCACCCTAACAGCCTCATTTTAACTTAATCATCTCTTTAAAGACCCTGTCTCCAAATACAACTACATTCTGAATTACTGAGGGTTAGGGCTTCAACGTATGAATTTTGTGGGGACAAAATTTCAGCCTATAACAACCATATTGGAGAGTTCAGAACTAGAGTTAATCTGCATTTATTTCTTCCTCTCCAGATACTCTGCTACTCACCTTAGGATACTTTCATTTTTCTCTTCCCCATCTCACACCATCATCTGCCATACGGTAATCATCTGAAATTCTACTTCCAATTTATTTTTTGCTTTCTGCATTAGCAATTATTACAATTAACTAGAAATTTTACGTACTTCTTCATCTATCATTTTTTCTTGTATACCATGCATTTTTTGGACTCATTTATCTTGTTACCACAATATTGTCCTCAAGTAGTGCTTTCAGAGAGAGGCTTGAGGGCCAAGTATAGGATTCTAAGTTCAAAATTAGTTTTCTCTTAATAATTTGTAGACATTGTTTACACTGCTGGTGTAAACACTGGTGTCCCACTCAGATCTGCTTCAGCAGGCTAGGACACCCATTTCTCTACTGCAGTGAGCACTGGCTACTAATAGCTCACTCTTGCCCATTTGTCTGGAGAACTGCCCTTTGCTCAATGAGAGCTAACTCATTTGGTAAATTACTCACCCACTCCCCTTGGGGGCAGCCTTCAGTCAATTGCTGCCTCATAGGGGAGTACAAAAGGCTTTTCTCATTGTCTCAGGGTGGGACCAATTCTACAGGGAATGTTCCTGCTCCAGAGCTCTCCCAGGGGTCAAGCTGAAGCCAGCCTCCTGACCCCACATCTTAGCTTACTTCTGTCCCCAGCCCTCTTCTGTTTCTCTTATTCTCTCTCTTCCAGGATACTCCCTTAATAAATCATGGGCACCCAAATCCCTGTGTCAGGCTCTGCTTCTAGGGAACGTGATCCAAGACACATTGTTTCAGTATTTTCTATTGTCCCATGCCTTCATGCTGAGCCCAGGACCCAATGCTAATTAGACCTACAGAAAGTGTTCACTGAATGAACAAGTAAAATCATTTTCCTTGGGCAGCATGCTGATCATGTTATACTTTTTTTTCCAAGCCTAACTTCTAATTATGAAATTAAAATTCCTGATTTTGAAGCCTTTTTTCACTGGCTTATTCATATCAAACCCATCTGCCTTTATTTGTTAGTCTACTCTGATTTTTTTTTTACTGCTTTTATGATCCCAAACGCATTTCTTTTATACCTGAATTATATAGAGTCCTACATTGCTTGTACATTGTGTCATCTGTCTTATTTCCTCAGCTGGAACACATTCTATGGACTTTGTTTTCCTGTATCCCTTAGGACCTAGCACCTTACTAGATACACAGTGTTCAATTAATAATCATATAATGTTTATATGACAGCTTAGTTTAAAGAGATTGTATTTGAACACAAATTTTCTCTTAGAAAATATTTTTTCCTCACTTTATTACTCCTGGATCATTTCAACCCTGTTTGGAAACTCTATTTCCATAGCAACAGATTATCATAAAAGAAAGATGATAGTATGGTCTTTACTTGGAATGACCAGAAAGAGAAGGATTATGAGAAGAAAACTTGTAATTGCAAAATTGTAAATAAAATGAATGAATCAAGCAGAGGGAAACAGTACAAAGAAGGATAAATCATTTCTAACAGTGTTAATGTTATTATTGTACTTCAAGATGACTAAACTAGCCAGCAGAATCTACAGGCTAAAACATCATTAATGTGATAAACCTCAGAAGCTGAAGGCAAAAAGCGTTAGGTCAGTCCCAGGGGTCCTGGCTGGCTTCAAAGCGGTGCCCTCTATTTGATCAGTGAGGGCAGTGGTATGCAACCTTAGCTCTTTAATGATTTGCAGTATCATCAAGTCTCCAATAAGCCCGTGTTTGAGAGTTGCCTGAGGTGGCTTTCTCTTTAGTTTGCAAAAAGTGTTCAATATTTAAGTAGTGATAAATTGAGTCTGGCCTGCAAAGAGGGGAGAAAAATAATTCGACACATGACAAGCTTCTCTTTGGGTAACCTGAAGAGTTCAGGACAACCTTTAGCAGCTGGAATTCGGTCGGTATTTCTTTGGCTTTATGTGGCAAGATATTTAAAATATACTAAGTGGATGTTGCCATCAACCAGAATCTCTTTCTACTGAGCGTACTCACCTTTTCTTGAAAGGACTGCCGGGGAGATGAGACCACACCTGAAGCTCAAAACTGAGCCAGGCTTGGGGCCCAGAGATTCAGAAGAGGAAGCAACATGGTATAGGGCACAGGATGTGCTCCATAGCCGGCCCTGGGCTCTCTGGGTCTTGGTGACTTCACCTGAGAAGTAAGAGGATCAAATAATTAGAATGATGATCTTTGAGGAGGACCGTGCTCAGCAACTTGACAGTTCTAAATAAAAATGAAAGCTAGTTTGAATTTCTTTCTTAACTTCATTATTTTTTGTGTCAACTATCCATCTTTATACATTCTGAATACTAATCCTTTGCTGGTTACACATGGTGCAAATATCTTCTACTCTGTGGCTTGTCTTTTTGTTTTTTTAGGAGTCTTTTGATGAACACAAGTTCTTAGTTAATATAATATAATTTATCAATCTTTACTACTACAGTTTATGCTTTTTATGTCTTGTTTAAGAAATACTTCTCTACTCCGAGGTCATAAATATATTCTCCTGTATTCTTCTTTTAGGTTTTATTGCTTTTTTTCCTATTACATTTAGATCTTTAATCCACTGGCATGGCAGAGGCATTGTCAGGAAATTAACACTGACTCCAGTACTGTTATCTAATCCATGAACTTTATTCAAATGTTACCATTTGTCTCACTAATATCCTAGACAGGAAAGGAGAACAAAATTTTCTGGTCCAGGGTCTAATTCAGGAACACATGTTGCATTTACTTGTCATACTTATTTAGTCTCTTTGACCAAAAACATTTCCTTAGTCTTTCTTTGATGTTCTTGATATTTATGGAGGGTATAGGCCATTTCTTTTGTAGATACCTTTGTATTTTAGATGGGTTTTTTTGTTTTTGGTGAGGAAGATTGTCACCGAGCTAACATCTGTGCCAATCTTCCTCTATTTTGCATGTGGGACACCCCCACAGCATGGCTTGATGAGTGGTGTGTAGGTCCACACCCAGGATCTGAACCTGTGAACCCTGGGCCACTGAAGCAGAGCACACGAACGTAACTGTTATGCCACTGGGCTGGCCCTAGATGTGTGTTTTAAACAGTCTCTAAGTGGATTTTGTTTATTTTTTTATCCAGTTGGAAAATATATTTCTTCCACTGGATACTTAGTCTATGTACATTTATTATTGTAGTTATTGATGTATTTGGATTTGTTTATACCACCTTTTCATGGATTTTCTATTTATCCTACCTTTTCTATGTTAGTTTTTTTTCCTTGCATTTTTTTGAATTGAGAATTTGTTTTTCTCCTTCCATTTTCATCTTTTAACATATACTTTGTTTCTGTTCTTTTACTTGTTATCCTAGATATTATAACATCTATATTTGGCTTATCAAACTCTAAAGTTAATCATATCAGCACTCTCTTCTCTAGCAATACAATTATTTTAAAACACTTTAACAGTAATTACTCCACTCCTGAAACATTATTTTTGTCGTCCACTTTAGGTTTATTTTGTTTTTCTTTTAACCTTACAAGACAATATTATTATTATTATTGTTTTATAAAGTCAATGTTTATTTAGTTTTATCCACATATTTACCACTTTCTTTGTTGATTATTTCTTTTTGCATCTTGGATTTTCCATCTGGGACCAATTTTGTTCATCATAAAATATATCCTTTAGAATTTCCCTTACTGAGTGTCTGTTGGTAGCAGTTTGTCAGGATATTTTTGTTTGAAAATGTCCTCCTTTGTGCCCTTGTTCTAAAGATATTTTCAGTGTGTACAATTCTAGACTGTCAGCTCTTTTCTTTCTCAGCCCTTTGAAAATGTTGTTCCACAGTCTTCTGACTTTCATTGTGGCTGTCCTTGTCTTTCATCTGAAGGTTAGCTGTCTTTTCTCTCTGGCTGCTTTTAAGATATTTTCCTTGTCTTTGTTATTCTACAGTTTCTCTGTGATATGTCTGGGCATGGGTTTCTTTTTATTATCAAGCTTGGGATTCATTAGGCTTCTTCAGCCTGTGGAGAGATGTCCCTCATTTCTGAAAAATTCTCAATCATCAATCAAATAATCTTCATTCCTATTCTTTTTCTCTCTTGTCCTTTTAGAGGTCCAACTTGACATGTCTCTTGATTTCTTCATAATTTCTATCACGATCTCTCTATGCTGCCTTCCGGATGATTTATTTAGATCTATCTTTCCATTTCACACTTCAGCTTTTTATAGTCTGCCTATTGAGTTTTAAATTTTATCATTTGTTTTTATTTCTAGAACTTATCTTTGTTCTTTTAAAAAAAATCTGCATCCTTTCTGCAGTATCTTTCTTTTTCCTCATATTTTAAGCTACTCAAATTTATTTAAACATAAAGCCTTTAGAAATTTTTTTCAGGTCTATTCTGTTGGTCTTGGCTCATGGTACTATTTTTTCTTGGTCTGTTTTGTGCTTTTTCACTGAGACCTCATATTTCTGGGAACTTTTTTGTGTGAATTCTTTGAGGCTGTGACAAAGCTAATACTCCAGAGAGGATCTGAATTTGTTTGTGCCAGGAACATGGAGGAACTACCAGCCCAGGACAACTTGAAACTGACTTCTTAGCTTGCGATTATATTGGAGCTCTCAGGTAGTGTGAATTCGGTCTGCAAAACTGCATAAAGGCTGGCATGTGGTTAAGAGTTTTTAGGGAAGAGTCCTACCCTCTCCAAGGCTAATTTTGCTTTCAGTTCCCCAAGTGGCAGAATTTTTTCCTAGTTCACTCACACTGGAGATGTGGCCCTTTGTAATCTCAGCTTTATGAAAGAAGATCTCTTCAACCCTCCACCTTGGGGGAATCCTGGGCTTTGTGTCCTCCACTCTGTGGCTTTATAGGACTGGGAAAACCAAGGAGCAAGTTCATTCGGTTTGGCAAATGCCCCCCAAGGCAAAAGGTGGCTTCCTTTCTCTGAGTACCTCTCTGGGTTCCTATTTTCACTAACTTCCCCTTACTCATTAGCCAGATAATTGACGTATTCAAAAATATTTTTATTGTATATCATCCAGTATTTTGTTTTATGCGGGATGATCAAGTAGGGTACTTTGCTAACTATACAGTTGGAAATAGAAGTCCAGATATCAATTTGAAATGATACAGGGGAAAACTTCCCTAATGAGAATAACTGGACAGTATTTGAGGATCACAAAGTGAAATGTATGAAAATGCTTTTTATGGAAAGCTAAATGATGAGTATACCCAGCAATAATATTGTAAATACATAAGTGGAATAGTAAATCAGTATTTGATCAGGATTTTAATGAAAACATGTATATTTGACTTTGTCATTTAATACATTATTTGTGTTAATGATTGTGTCATAGAAAGAGCTGGGTTTTGTGGGGGGTAAAATATCGTATTTTCGTGCCTTCCGCTCTTCAAAGACTTTCTAACATCCTGAATGCTGGCCTGGCAATCAAAGCTCTTTGAAATGAGAAGAGCTAATTTTGCTTTATCTTTCCACTCCTCCCTTTGTAGAGACTGGTACCCTGAACTCCACCCAGATTTCACCACCAGTCGACCCTGACCAGGCTCTTTGCTTTGCCATCTCAAAGCCTGTGCTCTTGTCCTTCCTCCTTCTCCTACCAATGCCTTGATTATTTTTTCAAATAACATGGTTTTTGGCAAATAATGCATCCTTTCTTTTTTATCTCTATTTCTACTTTGAGGTTTATTTAGAAAGCATCCTTTGAAACCTCACTCCGACAAGATGTGATCTCTTTCTTTGCCACTCAGAGCCTTTTAAACCTCTTTTAAAGCTCTTCTATTCTGCCTTGCATTATCATTTTGCTTTATTCTTACTTTCTTTGTTAGAGTGTAAGCTTCTTGCAAGCAGAGACTCTTATTCATAAGTGTATTCTTCTCCAAAATGTCAAAGCAGTGTCAAGTACGTGTGGTGTGAGTACAAGAAAAGTGCTAGATGTAATATAATTAAAACCCATCTATTTAATTGAATGAAATAGACTGGCTTGAACACAGAGCACTCTTTTTTCAGTGTTAGTGCATGTGAAATTATGCACAGAGATAATAAAATGGTAGGGGAAAAATGTGCGGCTTGTATGTAAACAGCATTTGGAACCCTTGTGCTATACAGAAGAAAGGAAATCATTATTCAGAAAGTGGTTGAAAAGAAAGAAATGATGGATTTATTGTTATTGACCTTGTGCATAAGTCTTTGTAAGTGGATCTAAGTTAAATTTTGCAAGATTATTGTCATGAATAAGAATTAAAGGAATTCTTCTAGGATATAATTAAGCATGGACTAAATACAAATTGCATAGTTTGAAGTCACCCAAGGGTAGCTTAAATTTAACATGACAATTTTTCAAAATATTATTTTCTTATGCGAGGATCCCGGAATAAATGGGGTCATTTTTTGCAAGCAGCATATGTTTGTTTCTGCTCCCTGTTAGGTTTTTTGTGTTTTGAAATGCCTCTGCCTTCATATGAGACACCACCAGCGGCCTCGTGGCTGGGTGGTGGAATTGAAGTGGTTCTGCCTTTTTATATTCTTTGTCAGATATAATGCACTTCGCATTTGCACAGCACTTTTAACTTTTTCAAAGCGAGTTTATATTTTTTGTGCTTGCAACTCTGTAGAATAGGAAGCATGAATTTTTCTACCAACCTTTTACAGATGAGAATAAGGAGCCACAGAAAGGTAAAATGATGGGTTAAAGGCCGTGGGTGGCCCATGTTGCTTTACTTTCCTGAGTGAAATTAAGTCGGCACACAGATTCTACTTATACAAGCATGGAGCCAGGCTATGTAAAGGCTGCTTGATAGATCTGTGTGATTGCTCACTCTGTTGTGTGCACAGAGGGCTGTGGGAAACTGAATTTGTTCCAAGAAAGCATGTTTATGAGTTCACATGTTTTATCTACTCCATTGTTTGAACGCTGTAGATGAGCCAGTTTTCATAATGACCTCTCATCATCACACTAAGAGTTCTTTTTCAAATGATTTGGAGCTCAGTTCACTTAATTTATGCCAGATGCTTTCCTACTGTTCTACCACCATCTGCAAAATAACACTCAGATGTGAAAATTTTAGTTTTAAGATAAGTTTTTGGCTCCCAAGCCAAAAACTTGGAAGACTGGTTAACTTGCCTTTTGCTAATAGCAAGGGAAACACACCTCCAGTGGAGAAGCAGGGACATATTTCAAATCATTTGCTTCATCTGGAACTAAATCCATGAAGTAGCCTAATGGGCATGATGATGTTACTTGAGAACTTGCGGAAGAAATGAAGGATAAACCTGCTCACATCTTCTGACTCTTTTTGTAATTCCTGTACAAACTTCTCAAAAGGTGAGATTTTTCATGATACATTTGGCAAAGCCTGTTTACCTCAAGATTCTCATTTTAAAATTTAATTCTGTTTTGTGGCACATCTTCACAGTTTTCCATTTCATTCTTCAGTCTTGTTTAAATAATGGATATATCTATAAAGTTCTCTATGAATTAGACCTTTGATTCTAAAATCTGTTTTTCACTAATGAATTTCTTTTAATCCTTACATAATTCTTATTCTTTTTGTTTCCCTTTTCATCCATTATGATGACCTAACTCAATACTGTAGACCAGAATATTCATTTTGCATATAAATTTGACCTCACCTTTTAATTCTTCCACTAGCAACAGTCAAGTGGTTCCCTTAAAATAATTTCTGGCCTTAGTTTTTACAGAATAAAAGGAACAAGATGTGGTCACCAGTAGGCCAGGAAGGAGCTGGGAGGACTCATCCTCAATAAAGGGATGCTGGAAGTTGGTGACTAGGTAAATAAATGGGATCTGGGGAGGACTAGGGTTGTTGATGACTCTTTACTAGTCTTTACTAGTTGAATGGAGGTTGGGTAGATTCAGCCTAGGGTAGTGCAGAGGAGTTGAACTTGGGGACAGACAGACCCTATTCTGCTTCTGTCTAGCTCTAAGACCTTAAATAAATCACCTAATGTCTCTGGACTTCCCATTCCTCACTTATGAAATAGGAATAATAATAATATCTCCAGGGTCATCCTCTGTATCAGTTATCTCTTGCTAAGTAACAAACTATCTCAAAACTTGGTGGCTTAAAACATAATAATTTATTTGCTTACAGTTTGGTCTGAGTTCAGCTGGGCAGTTCTTCTGTTTGTCTTTCTGAGGGTCCCTTATTCAGCTACAGTGATCTTGGGGTTTGACTGGAGCTGGATGATCCAAGATGACCTCACTCTCATATGGTGGTCATCTGGCACTGTCAGTGGGGTGCCTCAGTTCTCTACATGTCTGCTTCAGCAGCAGAGTGCAGGTTTCTTACATGGCAATGGCAGGAATTCCAAGAAGGCAAGTCCCAATGTGCTTGCCAAGCCTCTGCTTATGTCACATTTGCTAAATGTCTTTATGGCCAAAGCAAGTCACATGATCAAGCCTAGGGTCAACAAGGGAGGGAACTGTGCCGCAATGTGGAAGGTTTATGTGGGACAATTAGTGTGACAATCTACACATTCTGTCAAATGTGACAATGTGTGGGAAATGATTTTTTAAAGTGTTATGTCAGTGTAAATTTTGCGTGAGTTTTGTGTGTATGAGTGATAGTCATGGGGAGAAGATATGAAAACTTTAATAGATATTGAATTTGCAGACCTGAAGATAATTATTTAGTTTTACCTCTGACTTCCATTATCAAATCAAAAATATTTAATTCGGGTGGGTTCAGAGGTATAGCATGCTGGAAACTGGGTAATGTGATCAGTATGTGAAGCTTGGAGAAATGGACTCAGCTACAGAGAATCGGCAGTCCAAGGCTCAGTGTTTAAAGGCTGTATCAAATTTTTTGATAAATTAGTCATTCATCAGAACCTGGAGGTCCATTCTAAGTGAGTTTAACTTGAAAGTCATAAGGGTAGTGGTCAATGTCATGAGAGCTCTCCACACATCCTGACTGTGGTTGGAGATTGTGAAGATGAGGGTTCATCTGAGACAGACTGGTTGGAACTAGGAATGCACCATCCCTACAACCAGACGGGATTAAGGAAAGGACGGGAGACCTAAGAGGCAGAAACCAAGGTAAATGCCCAATTCTCTGGACTAGGAAAAAATACATGGGGAGGTAGGGCAAATAGCATATGAATTTGGGAGTCCTATGACTCAGGTCAGAGTCAGACAGGTTCTTAGAGTTTGCATGTCATGAATGCCCTTAAAGTTTGTATTTAAGGAATCGGGATTCAGAGGGAGGACGTGGAAGTTCAGGAACTGTTGGGTCCTGAGCTACTGGGTCCCAGGTGTAAAGACAGGGCTGACAGTGGGGCAGAGGCTTTTAAACTCCCTAAGTTAGGACCAGCTCAGGAACTGAAGTGAAAGTGGCAGGCGTCAGTGGGCCCAGAGGAAAAGCTTTATAAGGCTGGCACAAATGTCCTGTAAGATAGTGGGCTTCAAATGTTGGTGAGCACAGGAATTTCCTCATTAAAAGTGCACATCCCTGGGTTCATCCCAGGGATTGTGACTCTGGGTCACATCTGACATGGAGACCAGGAATTTGCATTTTCAGGAGACAGCTTTGTGCTGAAGATCTAAACTGTGCTGGCCAGTATGGTACACATGTGGCTATTTAAATTTAAATTAGTAAAAATTAAAAAAATTAAACATTTAATTACTCATCTACTAGCCACATTTCAAGTGCCCAATAACTGCATGTGGCTAATGGCTATTATATTGAACAGTGCCAATTCAGAACATTACCATCATTGCAGAAAGTTCTGTTGGATGGTGCTGGTTAAACCATCTGCTCCATGCTTCCTTTTCTTTGGACCACATCTGGTTCTGCTAGGCCTTCCTGGTTTCGTGCCTTATATCACATCCAGAAGCACATCTCCTACTTCCCATAGGAATAACCCTAGTGTGCATAATGGTTCAGGACCATGGACAACGGCACACCTGACTATCCCTCTCGTCAGTCATGCTGTACTTAAGTCTAATCACGTGAGAAGACAAGAATGAGAGGCTAAAGTAAGGAATCCAAGGCAGCAAGCCATGTTGAACAAGAGACTTTGGCCCATACTGAAAACTTCAGTTCATAATCCCATAGCCCAATAGTAGCGACTTTGGCTTCTGGCCACATCAGCTCTTCTCAAGGACAAGTAGCGGGGAGGGAGCCTTGAGCTGCTATTTAGAATGTATTACTAACAAGCACCATACATGTTGATGTCGGCCAGTGAGGTAGGAGGTAAGTATAGAAAAAGTCAAGTAGGATTAAATTCTGGGCTGCCACTTACTTGTAGTGTAACTGTGGGAATGTTACTTAAACTCTCCGAGTCTGTTTTCTAATCTGTAAAATGGCTATAATAATATTAATGTTATCCAATGATAAAATACGTGTAATGTGCCTAGGGTAAGGCCTAACCTAGCACATAGCAGGTATTCAATTAAAAAATATTAGTTCTATTTTCCCTCTTGATAAGCTGAACAACCCTAATGTGGTAGGACCCAACTTAGGGTACAGAGTCTCTACTCTCTGGTAGCAGTGTCTAAGTTTAGGGACAGAGATGACTTGATAGGCCATCTTTTTTGTCTGTCCCCAAGTAGGATCTAGTAGAGCTATGTAATTCAAGTACTCATAAAAGCTCAGAGGGTCCCAAATATCTATGAACAGAATTTCAAATAATGATCTGGAGTTAGAATGCCATGGCCAATTCACCTCCTCCCTCTCCCCTTCTTTTCCTTTTCTTCCATCTCTTCCTTCCTTTTCCTCTCCTTCCTTCACCACTTCCTCTTCTTTGTTTTCCTTCTTCCCTCTAATTTTTTCCTCCTCTTTCTTCTTCCTCCCTTTTTTCTTCTTTTCCCTCTTCCTTCTTCATCCTTTTCCTCTTTTTTCTTCCTTTTCCTTCTTCTTCTGCTGTTATGAAAACTGCAGTATGAGCAAAATCATAATCTTGTTATTTACTGGAGCTAGTGAGTTTTGTTAATGCAGTGTTTTTCAAAGTTTAAAACTGTAGTGTGCTGGTCTATTTGAGAACATAAGTAGTCATATCATCTTCCAAAGATATCTCTTTTACATAGGGTTCTGTGGTTTAAATTCATCAAGTAAAGATAAGTTTGAAATTATGCTTTGATTCTTTTCTTCTTTTTAGCTTTATTGAGGTACAATTGACAAATAATACTGTGAGGTAAAGTGTACAACATGATGATTTGATATACATGTACATTGTGAAAGGATTCTTCTCTTCTAGTTAATTAATACATCCATCACCTCACATATTTACCCTTTTTTTGTGTGTGAGAACATTTAAGTTCTACTCTCTTAGCAAATTCTGATTATACACAACAGTGTTATCAACTTTAGTCACAATGTTATACATTAGATCCTCTTATGGATCTTATTCATCTCGTAACTGAAAGTTTGTACCCTTTTGCCAACCTCTCCCTATTTTCCCCACCCCTCAGCCCCTGGCAACCACTTTTCTGCTCTCTTTTTCTATGAGTTCCCAGTTTTTTTTTTTTTTTTTAGATTCCACATATAAGTGATACCATGCAGTATGTGTTGCTCTCTGTCTGGCTTATTTTACTTAGCTTAATGCTCTCCAGGTTCACCCATTTTGTCACAAATGACAGAATTTCCTTCTTTTTAAAGGCTGAATAATATTCCATTGTATATATATACACCACATTCCCATTATACACCACTTAATCCATTTATCCATTGATGGACACTTACGTTGTTTCTGTACCTTGGCTATTGTGAGTAATGCTGCAATGAACATGGGTGTACATATTATCTCTTTGAGATAATGGTTTTATTTCCTTTGTATATATAGCCAGACGTGGGATTGCTGAGTCATATGGTAATTCTATATTTAATTTCTTGAGGACACTCCAGACTGTTTTCCATAATGGCTGTACCAGTTTACATTCTCACCAACAGTAGCCCTTTTCTCCACATCCTCACCAGCTTTGTTATCTCTTGTTATTTTAATAATAACCATGCTAATAGGTATGAGGTGATAGCTCGTTGTGGTTTTGATTTGCATTTTCTTGATGATTAGTGATGTTGAGCACCTTTTCATGTATCTGTTGTCCATTTGTATGTCTTCTTTGGAAAAATGTCTATTTAGTTCCTCTTCCCATTTTTTAATTGGTTTATTTGGGTTTTTATGCTATTAAGTTGTATGACTTTCTTATATATTTTGGCTATTAATCCCTTATTGAATATGTGGTTTGCAAATATTTCCTTCCATTCCATAGGTTGCCTTTTCATTTTGTTGATGGTTTCTTTTGCTGAGCAGAGCTTTTTAGTTTGATATAGTCCCACTTATTTATTTTTGCTTTTGTTGCCTTTGCTTTTGATGTCAAATTCAAAACATCATTACCAAGACCAATGTCAAAGAGATTAACCTCTGTATTTTCTTTTAGGAGTTTTATAGTTTCAGGTCTTATGTTTAAGCCTTTAATCCATTTTGCTTGATTTGTGTGTATGATGTAAGATAGAGGTTCAGTTTCATTTGCATGTGGCTATCCAGTTGTTCTAACACTATTTATCAAAGAGACTGTCCTTTCCCCATTGTATATTTTTGACTCCTTTGTCATAAATCAATTGATCATATATGCATAGGTTTGTTTCTGGGCTCTTTATTCTGATCATTGATCCATGCATCTGTTTTTATGCCAATGCCATGATGTTTTGATTACTATAGCTTTGTAATATAGTTTGAAGTCAGGAAGTGTGATATCTCCAGCTTTGTTCTTTATCAAGATTGCTTTGGCTTGAAATTATGCTTTGATTCTTAATGGATACAATATTTTTATTGAATATTTTATTTCCAAGTAACTGTAAACAATAATATTTAGAAGCGTCTGCTAGTTTAGAACATTTGCCTCCATCAACCTTTGTAGTAATGTGAGGGTAGTATCTAGATAGTTCAGGATGATTCTATGTTCTAATTAAGTTCCAAATAACCTAACCTGTGCTGTCAATATGCCACACATGTGCCACTCCTTTAGAGTAAAACACTCCTTTAGCATAGACCTTTTAAAATGGTGGTGTTTTGGGGACATGACAAATTGTCCATTCCATAGCAGGCATTGCTGTATTAAAGTTGTTATAATCCAAAGGCCATATTTTAACTAACGTGAGTATAAATATGCACAATAACATGGGAGCGATGGAAGATCTAGATTCCAGTCCACATCTGGCCATTTACCAGCCATGCTGAGCTGAATGAGTTGCTCAACTTCTCCAAGCCTCGATGTTCTCTTATATAAAATGAGGATAATAACAACCTGCATGGATGTTATAAAGATTAGAGATAATACACAATGCTGCACAAAAATGGTAGAATTTATTTTATATTACTTATATTCACTCTTGTCCAGGAAAGATTTAGCAAGTCTGGTGTTATATTAATAGTGATAATGAGTGTTAGTGGGGAATCCTGTTAATATTACCAAAAGCAAACTTAAACCCACATCATATAATCTTGATTTCATTCTTTGCCTATTTTAAGTACATGTAATAGAAGATCATATGATTCTGGAATATATTACTCATAAAATTAAGAAGAAATGGAATATGTCAAATTATCTGTTTTTAAAAATAAAGAGTCATGAAGTTTCACAAATGGAGAAAAATACGTCAAATTACTCTGAAAGTAAGGTTTTTCTTACCTGGTGCATAACTTACTGTCTCATTTTAATCTAGTAAAAATGTTCCCTCCAGAGAATGAATTTTAATTTGCTTTATTTTGACTTAATATGTTACCTGTTAAAATAACTAGGAGTAAAAGCTTGGCTTTGATATGCATAGAGGAAGGAGCATAACCTGAGGTTCTTTTTCTTTAGTTACTTTGACATTAACTTATTGTTAAAGGAAAGGAGAATCCCTAAGAAGTTTTCTGCTTTGCATTTGTGCCAATAAGTAGAAATAAAATATATTTCACTTGGATTTTTCTAATTATTGTGTTTATTTCCTTTGTGGAGGCGGAAAACTTTGATAATTTTATAAGTCTTCGACCTCTTTTGCTCTAGCACATCTATTTTACAAAATAGAATATATTATTTAAAAGCACTGTTTACTTTTCTAATGATTTCATCTTTGCATGCTGAAGCACTGAAATTTTCCGTCGTTTTTCATTACATCTATCTTTAATATCAACCTACAAGCATATTTTTGCTGTCTTGTAGACAGCAAATATAGACAAATTTGCTCATAATTGAGACTCTCTCTCTACAGGGATGATGAGTCTTTCGCTTCTAGAGGAATATATCTCACAGTGGCATGTGGTGGTGATTTTTTAAAACCACTTTATTGAGGTATCATTGACACTCAAAAAGCTGCACATATTTAATGTATACAACTTGATGAGTGTGGCGATAGGTCTGCACCCATGAAACCATCCCCAGAATCCATGCCATAAACATATCTATCACCTCCAAAAGTTTTCCCCTGCCTTCTTTGTTTATTACTATTATTATTTCTTTTAACGAGATGTCTTAACATAGATCTACCTTTTTAGAAAATTTTTAAATATACGGTACAGTATTATTAACTATAGACACTGTGCTCTATAGTTGATCTGTGGTGGTGATTAAAGCAACAATGCAAAGGAAAACTGGAGAATCAAATATTTCACCTGAATAACTTAAAAATAATATTTCACAGAGATTCATTAGAAAATCAATAATCTGTCTTTTTGTGTAACAGATTTTCAACCACTTATTAAACCCAATTGCCGAGGTGTACCAGTGGGCTTCAGTGTTAGCTGGTCAGTGTCGGGGCAGGGACGTTAATCAGCTTAGTTCACCCTGCCCAGTCATGCTGGAATGGAGGATGGGAAAGCAATTAACAGGTAACTGCAGTGTGGCAAACTAGCTTCAGGTACTGAAATGTGCTAAGAGGACAACGGAGACCATTAGCTTTGAAAAGGATGAATTTTCAGTTAAAAGAAAAATAACAAAATGAAATCCCACCCAGGCCAAGAGATAGAACTTTGCCGTATTCTGGATGCCCCTTGTGTGTTCCTGACAGATCATATTCCTCTCCCTCCTGGCTGAATTTTGTGTTATATTGCTTTACTTCAACATAGATTTACCCTTACGTATGCATTTTAATGAACATATTATTTAGTGTTTTCTGTTTTTATGCTTTGTATAAATGGAATCATACTAAGGTGTTCCTCTGTGACTTGCTGCTCTGCCTCAGTTTTGGGTTTTTGAGATTCATCCTTGTTGATGCATGTTGTTCCAGGGCATTCATTTTCACTACTGTGTTTTATTCCAATATATGCACACACCATGACTTAGCTATCTGTTCTACTCTTGATCGACATTTGTGTTGTTTCCTGTTTCCTTGGTATTATTGACAGTGAGGTTACAAATATACTTGTACATGCCTCCTCATGTACATGTGCATGAGTTTCTCTAGGGAATTTAGTAGTGGGAATATTGGTTACACAATATATACTTTCCAATAATTTTTTTCCCAACTGGTTGTAAAAACTGTGACAACTAACAATCCCACCAGCTGTGTATGAGAGTTCCTGTCGCTTCACTTCTTTACCAACAATTGTTATTTCTCTACTACATTTGTAAAGTGTCTGTAGGCTTTAGAGCTATGGTGAACCTGGGTTCAAATCCAAGTTATAGCATGCGACCTTGAGCTAACAGTCTCAGCTTGCAGAGTTCTTGTAATGAATAAATGATGCAATTTTTTTAAAAGATACCTATGCATCTTTACACTGGTAACCATTATTATTATTGCTGTCACTATATATGCTTTGTGATGAGCTTTAAGACTCTTTAAGAAAATTAAAGATGAAAAGATTCATTCTCTATCATATGTTATTTAGAACTATCTCAAATTCCTTTTTAATAATGTCATTTGCTGAATGCATATACTATATGATGCATACATATTTTACACACACTCACCCACATATGGCCAAACTGAGGAACAGAAAGCTTGTGAATGTGACCAAGAATATTCTGTTGGTCTGGCTAAGAACAGGAATATTGGGATATACAGAACTATTTCTTTTTCTTATTGAATAAACATTTACTCCAACAGTTTAATTCAAATTCCTTTCTGGCTTTTCTTAAAGGCAGACAGGGATATTTTTTTATTCCTGACAGTTTTCTGAGGGCATCTGTGGTGGACTAAAGATTGCCTCAAATTCTTAGACACTCTTCCCATTGAGAGGTCCGTTTTTCCTTCCCTTGAATCTGAGCTGGCCTGGATTGCTTTAATCAATAGAGCACAAGAGAAGTGACATCATGCCAGTTCTGGACCTAGACTTTAAGATGTCTGACAGCTTTCTCCTTTGTCTTGTGGAGCTCTGATCATGTCAGCTTTCAGATAAGAAGTCTAACAACCTTGCTAGAGAAAACATGTGGAGAGGTCCTGATATTAGATAGTGAGGGAGAGGAGCTCAACTGAACCCAGCCTTCTGCAATCTCCACCAAGACATTGGGCATGTGAGAGAACTTGTCTTGAACCCTCCAGTCTACCCAACCACCAGCTGAATAACATGAGTGACCCCAATGGATGCCACAAATTTTTCAGGTTTACTGGGAAAGTCGGTAACTTACTCAATGAGACTTTAAATTGGAAAATGCTGATGACAACTAATTTGAACAGAAAGTATTCATCATCCTTTTCCCCTATTTCTTCGCTGCTTAAGGCTTATTATTAGGTAGGGCATAACTTGTTGTATTGTTAATTTTGCCTATTGTTTTAGATATTTTAAAATATATATTTCTTGCATGTTTGAGCACTATATGTTTAACTGCTCAACTCTTCCTGTTTTTGGAAGCATCTGCTTGTATACACTTTGAACATTGACTTTTTAATTTGAGAAATAAAAAATCAAACTAATCAGCTAGGGCCAAAAGAAAATTGCTAAATGTACAGCTAAGAAATGGAAAGCATTCACCATCTGTCATTAAATTGCATTTCTAAAATATAATGACAAGATACAGAAACATACTACATCATTGTGTTCAAGCAAATGCAAAAAGTTGGGAGTTAGTATGACACATTTAGAAGACGGGAGAGATGACTCGCAGGGAGAAGGGTGTTGGTACTGAAGAAAGGCGACGACAAGCTGGGTGGGCAAGATGGGACCAGATCACAGAAATCTTAGATGCCATGCTGAGGAGTTTGAAATTCTTTCTGTAGATAATTGGTAGCAATGAGGGATACAAGTTTAGAAAAGTGACATCATGAAAATAATATAAAAAGTTTTGTCTAGGGTATAATGTGGTGACTATAGTTGATAATAATATTATATTGTATAATTGAAATTTGCTGAGAGAGTAGAACTTAAATGTTCTCACCACCACCAACAACAGAAAGATAAATATGTGAGGTGATTATGTGTTAATTAACTCGATGGGGGGGTATCCTTTTACAATGTATGCAAATATCGAATCACCACATAGTACACTTTAAATATCTTACAATTTTATTTGTCAAAATACCCCAATTAAAAATAAAAAGAAAGAAAAAAGATTTTGTTGGTGGTCACGATTCTGTTCATAGCCAGGCTGTGAAGGGTCTTTATCTTAGTACCTGAAATATTCCTTTCCCCTCTGGACCACTTATGTTTGCTCCAACAAGTTTCACCAACGCAAACAGAATGATTCCAATCACCACTCACTTAAGTAAAAGGAGACTTAATGCTTTTAATAAAAAGGATACCTGTTACAGCCAAAAATATTACAGAGCCCAGGAAAGAGGGATTCTAGTTTGTGGTGGTTTCAGTGGACTGTCAGTGTCTGGGCCTTTATCACTCCAGTCTTGCCACAGCTGTACAATTCTTGATGGACTGGCATCCATTCTCAGTGTTCATCCAAAAAAGGACTCAAAACTCCCCTCTGATGCTGTGGTGACAAGGGCCCTATACACGTCTACCCCGGTGACTCTGAGTTTCTTTGGAACATTAGAAATAAGTGTTTATGGAAATACAGACTCTCACTTAAAATATTAAAAGAATTCAACCATGTTTATAATTGTCCCTTGAAAGGCAAGCAAGGAAGGACCACTGAAGTCCATTCTTGGTTGTAGTTTAGCCAGCAAGGAAAGGTCTAAGATGGGCTATTCCCTTGCTACACTGATTAGCAACTTCTCTGTGAATAGGAGGGAGATAGTCAAGACTAAAGCTTAGAGGGGATGTAGGTGATCCTGCTGTTTGTGCTTGGCTCAAGTATTCCTTTTTTATTTCACTGGACTGAGAACCAGGGTCATTTCCCTAGTTTCAAAAGCCCACACTGAAATAAGAGGGGATATACTCCCAGAAAGGTAAAAATGTGAGTGCATGTGAATGTTATTCAATAACTCATTCAACAAATATTCATTAAGGGTATACTAGGTGCCAGGTGCTCATTTAGGATTGCAGCATTTAACAAGACAGATAAAAGCCACTGCTCTATTAAAAGCCTATATTTTAGGCTAGTATAGAACCATCAATATATAGGATAGGTTAAAAGGAGAAAGAGAGAGAGAGAAAAAAGAAACCAGTGAGTAAAAACTTCTGTGCTCCAATGGATACCATCAAGGAATGAAAAGATAACTCAAAGAATAGGAGAAAATATTTGCAAATCATATATCTAATATCATACATCTAGAGTAAGGATATATAAGAAACTCAATAATAGAAAGACAAATACCCCAATTTAAAAATGGGCAAAGGATTTAAATACACGTTTTCTCAAAGAAGATATACAAATAGCCAACAAGCATGTGCAAAGATGCTCAATGCCACTAGGCATCAGGGAAATGCAAATCAAAGCACAATGAGATACTACTTCATACCCATTAGGATGACTATATTCCAGGAGAGACAATAACAAGTGTTGGTGAGGATGTGGAGAAATTGGAACCCTCATATATTGCTGCTGGGAATGTGTAATGGTACAGCTGCTGTGGGAAATAGTCTGCCAATTTCTCAAAAGATTAAACATAGAGTTACTGTGTGATCCAGCAATTCTACTCTTAGGTATATAGTCAAGAGAGATGAAAATATATGTTCCTACAGAAACTTGTACACAAATGTTTATAGCAGCATTATTCATACTATCCAAAAGTAGAAACAACCAAATGTCTATCAACTGATGAATGAATGAATAAAATGTGGTAGATCCTTGTAATGGAGTTCTTTTGGCAGTAAAAACGAATGAAGTGCTGATACATATTACAACATGGATGAATCTTGAAGACATTATGCTAAGTGAAGGAAGTCAGACACCAAAGGTCATGTATTATATGATTCTATTTATATGAAACTTGCAGAATAGGCAAATCCATAGAGACAGATAGTATAGTGGTTGCCTAGGGCTGTTGGGAGGCTGCTGTTGGGGAGAAATGGGAAATGACTGCTAATGGGTTTAGGTTTTCTTTCTGGGGTGCTGAAAATGCCCTAAAATTGTGGCAATGGTTGCACAACTCTGTGAATATGCTAAAAACTATTGAATTGCAGAATTTACATGGCTGAATTATATGTGAATTATATTTCAATAAAGCTGATATATATATATCTATATATATATATAGATATATTTAGGATCCAAGGAAAATATATATAATATATAATAAATATATATATTAAGAGGCTTAGAAAGGGTGATGGGTAAACGGGTCAGACTCAGCTCTAGGTTCCTGGCAGTTATAAAAGTGAAACAGTTCTGAGAAGGAAGTTCCCATCCCATTTGATTAGTGGGTATGGAAGTTCCATGTTAGACCTGTTTGGGTTCCCAGCAGCGCTAAGGCCTAAGATCCGTCCTCCACTTCCTTAAGATAGATCAGGCTTGGCAGACCGGACATGGCCATTTGTGGGAAACATTGATCTTACTTCTATCCCAAATTAGATGGCTAAGTTACCCACTGTGGTCTGGGAAATTCCTTCTCACTGAGGGATCTGGACCGTGGAGAGGACCAGGGTGAAGAGGGGTTAGAGACAAACTAGTGGACAATGGGATGGGAGCAGAGAAGAGCACGTCTGGTTTTCTTCTGAGAGAGGGAAATATTTGAGAGAGAGGAGATAATCTTTGGCCTCCTGTGCAGAATATATACGTATAAATTATGTTTGCTTTCAAAAGTCAAACTCAAACAATATAATTTATTATATGTTTTCCAAATGAAATAAACTTCATATTGCTTTTCAAGTCACTTCCAAATTCATGCACTTAAATCACTACCTATATTTTTTAAAAATTACAGTGGTTCAAGAAACTTTTCAAATTATTATGTGGGGAATGTTAATAAACACTCTATCAGAAAACAAAAAAGAAATGGAAAAAATTCAAAATGGGTTTGATATTCTGAAATAAAACCAACATCGATGAGGGATGAAAAAAATTTTAATGCAATTGGTTCAAATGGTAACAGAGTATATAGATTCTCCATTGCTGTCCATAAAAAGGGGTGAAAAAAAGACATTCAGTTTATTTTCAGCTAGTATGGAATTGGTACTTACAACATTCCAACAAAAGCTGCTCACCAAGCTGAACCTGCGGTACAATTCACCAGCTCCTACTCCTGGTCACCGACTCTCTCAGCTCTACGCTTTTCTGCCTATAGTATCAGAACTCTTGCCTCTTCCTGTGTAGACGTTATATGATTTGAGTGGACTGTTAGCACTTGTGGGGTAGATTTTGCTTAAAATATTTTAATTAGCATGAATTATGTAGTCAGCACAGCTGCCAGCATTTGCCTTCGCACACCACAACTGTAGTTCCCAAACTTTGCTGCACGTTGGAATCTCCTGACGATCTTTAAATCTACTGATGCTTGCCTCCCACTTGCAGATATTTTGGCTTAATAGGATGGGATGCAACATGAACTTTGGGGTTTTAAAAATTCTCCAGGTGGTCCTCAAGTGCAGCAAAATTTGGGCACTGCTGTACTGTACTATTATTTAAGGACTTCTAGTGTAAGCTACTCCCTGACTAAGAGGGAAGAGCATTAACGCATGCAAGTCACTGGCACAAGGAGAATATCACTATTAAATTGCACAGTAGCATGTAAAGGCAAGTAGAAAGAGCTGTTCCAATGACATCATTGTAGTAATTTTTATTATGATTTTTCAGTTCTTAATTTTATTTAATACCTTTATCTTAGCTCTGAGCTAAATTCTTTCTCTTTCTTTTTGGCATTATTATCTTTTACATATTTTTGTAACCTTATCTCTTCACTCTGTCCTCTCATAGCGGTTCTGCATATTTAATTTCTTGCCCTTTTTTTTTGATGAATGAATCCCTGAAGACTGCTATTTGTATGCTTTGCTTGCCCTCCTGTTCACAGGTTTCTTGTGTCCGCAATTTGAATAGTACCTAGGACTAGACGGTCTCAGCAAGCAGTGAGGAAAGGCAGGCTGGCCTTGATACCCAGTCCAGATCAGCCTGACCTCTTTTTCGCTTTCGTCATTGGAAACTAATCTCTAATTTGTTTTCTGTTATCATTCCAACATCTCTCCCCATTCCTCCACTGATGTTCCTCCTGGCCGTTTGTTGCTTTCCAGGCTTCTCTATTATTGAATAACTATGCAGAAAAGAATTTCCCCGGAGGTATTGGATTGAATTTTTTCATGATTTAAAAAATGTCCCTGTTTATAAATGAACTGTGTGGGCAGTTTTTGTCTGGGTTGGCCTGTTTTTGTAGCCCTCGCTATGGCTTTGCCAAGATATTATTGAAATATGACTTCATATGCCTTGAACTTCCTTTTGGAAGCTATTAATATATTATATAGCGTCAGAACCCAAAGCAACAATAGCCCACATCACGATTGCCTTAAATGGATAGACTTAAGGGTTTTATTTTTTTCACACACAGTTCTATCTAATGCCTACATTTCTTTTGTTTGCTTTTTTTGACTATAAAAATAATATGTAATAAGAAAAATTTGGAAATATACAATATTTTTAAAATTGAGAGGAAATCACCTATAATTATAACTGCTGTTAATATTTCAATGTATTTATTCTTAGTCTTTCTTCTATGTATGTTTTTTTCAAGTTTTATATTAAAAATTTTAAATATGTGTAAAAATTGAAAGACCAGCACAAGGACTACCCCTGTGCCTACCACCTAGATTCAACAGTTATTAGGATTTTGCAATAAACAATTCACCTTTCTCCGTCTCTCTATAACTCTGTCTGTCTCTATTTCTGTCTTGGTCTCTCTTTAAGAGAGTGAACCATGCCTCTTTACTTTCCAAAAAATAAAGCATTCTCTTATATAACAACAATATCGTTATCATCAAAATTATGCCTCTTTACTTTCCAAAACATAAAGCATTCTCTTATATAACAACAATATCGTTATCATCAAAATTAGTAACTCCCAAATGTAATCTAATATTCAGTCTGTATTTAAAATGTCCTCAATTTCCCTCAAATGTCTTTTATAATTCCTTGTTTTTTTCAGACCAGGATACAATGAAGAATAGCCATTGGGTTGTTAGGTTTCTTTAGTCTCTTTTCATGACATTGCCTTTTGAAGTGACTAGTTTTGTAGCCTGTCCCCCATTCTGGTAGGTGATTGTTTGTTTTCTCAAGGTTACATTTGACTTTTTTAGGCTAACGTTTTTGGCAAGACTGTTTCATAGGTGATGCTGTATAGTTCATATTGGTTCGTGTCAAGAGGTGCATAATATCAGGTTGTCTCGCTGGGAGGGATGCTGTTTGCTTCCCCAGCTAAAGAGGTGCAGCCACATCCCTCCATTTTTTCCCATTTGTGGTTGGCAAGTAATCTGTGGGGTGACATTTTCGCATATGTAGTCCCACATCACCTTTTCGCCTAATGGTTTTATCATCCACTGAGATTCTTGCCTGAATTATTTCATTCTTGGTACAAAATGGTTGCAAATTGCAAAATGGTGATTTTCTAATTCTATTCTTTCTATATTTATTCCTTGGAATTATCTTGTAAAGAAGAGCTTTCCCTCATAAACTTTGGTTCCTCCTAAAAAGGCAGAGTAAATGCTTACTAATTTCTTTTTATTTACTAATTTTCAGAGTAAATAATTAATGCAATATTTCACAGATTTTTTAAGGCACAAAATTGAGATCACAGTGCATACACAGTTTCTATAATTCTTTTTAGTTAGTATACTAGTATACTAGAGTTAGCATCTTCTCCTACTTTTGATTTGTAAATATCTCCTTTAATGGCCACATATAATTTTTCTGTGTAGTTGTATCAAAATTCTTTTCTATTAAATGTTTAGATTATTTCTAGTTATTCATGGTCACAAATAATATTTTGGAACATTTTGTGCCTGAATTTTTGCTTAAATTCTGGATTATTTCCTTAAGATAGAGTCTATTTTCTTAAAATCTAAATTAACCATGTAACTAGGTAGAGCACGTTGGTCAGTGTCTGGCTCATAGATATATAATGGACCTTAATTAAATGCTGGCTCCCCCTTTTTAGATCTAATGCTCATCTGGTGCTGTAGTTTGCCTCATGCTGCTATGTTCTCTTTTTTTTTTATGTCTATGTTCTCTTTCTCTGTTATCTTATAAACCCCCTGGGGTCAGATATTGTGTTTTATTTCTCTGTGTAACCCCAGCATCATACTTTATGTTTTACTCATCATAGACACTGAAGAAATGTTTGTTGATGATGGTGATTTCATCATATTTTGCCTTATTGTGGCAAATTTAGTAACCTTAAAGTGGTTAGAAGTGTCTGTGATTTTTGGAGGCTTATGTCTAATGGAAGGCTCATTTAGTTCTGTTCCCCTTATTAAAAGACTTCATCATTTTGTGGGGCTGGCCCCGTGGCTGAGTGGTGAAGTACGCACACTCCGCTGCAGTGTTTCGTTGGTTCGGATCCTGGGCACGGACATGGCACTGCTCATCCAACTACGCTGAGGCAGCGTCCCACATGCCACAACTAGAAGGACCCACAATGAAGAATATGCAACTATGTACTGGGGGGGTTTGGGGAGAAAAAGGAAAAAAAATAAAATCTTAAAAAAAAAGACTTCATCATTTTGTGAAGTATGAGATTGGTTGAAGTATGAGGATGCTGCTAATGTGTTTCCTAAATTACTCCTATGTCCTGGATAAGATATTGTTAACCTTGGTGATGGCGATTCTTTTGTTTGAACACAAAATCAACTGCATCTTCTGTGGTATGCTGCTCAGAGGTCCTAGAAGTGGACCACTAAGTGAGCGTTGTGGCTGGATGTCCCTCTCCATCGTGTGGCAGTATCTTCTCCTGGGAAGGTTTCATTGACAGATGAGTCTGCATAAAAAGGCTGAACATTTATCTTGGGACTGCCATGTTAGGGGAGATAAAAGCTTTATTACCTACAAAGGTTATTATTTATTTGATATTGCTAGACATCAATGATGCCCCTCAAATGACTACTTCCTAATGGATTATTTTCATGAAATGACAGTGCATCAGTAGTGAAACTTGTTCTTTGAGGATTCTTTGGTTTTCTTTAAATTGGATTAAAGTTGATATTTAACTCAACATTATTATACTCTATTAAGTAATCTTTCTGGATTGTACTTCAGCTATTTTTTTAAAAGATGAGTTCACAGTTTAAAAAATGTTCTTAGGGGCTAGCCCCATGGCCGAACGGTTAAGTTCCCACGCTCTGCTGCAGCTGCCCGGGTGTTGCAGGTTTGGATCCTGGGCGCGGACCTGGCACCACTCATCAGGCCATGCGGAGGTGGCGTCCCACATGCCACAACTAGAGGGACCCACAACTACAATAAACAACTGTGTACTGGAGGACTTCAGGGAGGAGAAGAAGAAGAAGGAAAAAAAAGAAGATTGGCAACAGATGTTAGCTCAGGTGCCAATCGTTAAAGAAAAAAAACGTTTTTAGTTTGAAATATTTTATATTCAGGAATATTTAGACCTAGAAGTATGACTTATTTTTTAAACTAACACTGGTAGATGGACAGAATTATTCTCCTTGAACCACTATATCTCTGCTGCATAGACTACAGAATAAACTTTGCAATGCATGATTACGTTTTCCTTTTTCATTGTTTTGAAATGGGAGAGAATTACTTTAATAGACTTTATCTATATTGATGACAAGAATTGTGTCTTATTAATAAAATAGGATCTCCAGAGCCCAAACAGTGTAGTGCATAGCAGATGCTCAATAAGGTTTTTTTGAGTCAAAGAATAAATTTTTCTCTGTTGCTGTTGGTAGGACTTAATCAAAGAACAAATAGAGTAGCTCCACTAGTTTCTTTTTTTCTTTTTTCTTTTTAAAGATTGGCAACTCAGCTAACAACTGTTGCCAATCTTCTTTTTTCTTTCCTGCTTTTTCTCCCCAAATCCTCCCAGTACATAGTTATACAGTTTTTTAGTTGTGGGTCGTTCTAGCTGCGGCATGGGGGACGCCGCCTCAGCATGGCCTGACAAGCGGTGCCACGTCTGCGCCCAGGATCCGAACTTGCGAAACCCTGGGCCGCCACAGCAGAGCAAGCGAACTCAACCACTCGGCCTCAGGGCCGGCTCCTCCACTTGTTTCTGAGTAACATAAAATTCTTTGCAGTTCTTAGGATAGATGATAGTAATATTTCCTTTTAACTTAAAATAATGAAGCACTTTAATCCTTGTCTTTGGGCCAACAAAGTAGATATCGACATTTTTCTTTTCAAGGTGTTTTTCACAAAATACATACACACATACAAAAGATCATGGAAAAACGTATCAAAATTAGTTAAGCTTCAGTATTTTCAGTGCTTTGTAAGCATCAGTCCCATTCACCATCATAGCGTCCTTATAAAATAGGTATTATTATCTTCTGCACATTGGTGGGTAAATTGAGAGCATGTCTGCAGTGAATGTACTGAGTCATTTTGTGTCATAAGAGTTTTCTCGGGAAAGCCCGGTTGCGCAGCAGTTAAGTGCGCACGTTCCACTTTGGCGGCCTGGGGTTCACCAGTTAGGATCCCGGGTGCGGACGTGGCACTGCTTGGCACGCCATGCTGTGTCAGGCGTCCCACATATAAAGTAGAGGAAGATGGGCACGAATGTTAGCTCAGGGCCACTCTTCCTCAGCAAGAAGAGGAGGATTGGTAGCAGCAGTTAGCTCAGGGCTAATCTTCCTCAAAAAAAAAAAAAAAGAGTTTTCTCATTCTTCTGTTAGGTATGCAGAATCCATCTGTGCTTTTGATGGAATGCTATTTTCCATTATTATTAATTGTAGTTAGTACAAAATAATTTCTTAATTCTAGGAAATAGCAAGCAGATTTTTAAAAAAGAGAATAGAAGATAAATGACCTGACTGACAAAGGTTTTAATTAGCAGAGCAAAAAACAGTAAAATAAGAGAGACTAACTACTAAATTGCAATCCTTCCTGTGTTTGTACTTAACCACCAACCACGTGATATTGTCAAGCCTGTTTCAAATTCCCATATTAGTGGCTCAGAACTATTGCTTTTGTTCCCCTTCTCTAGTTGCCCTAAGATTCAGACCTCCCCACACACATGCTCTTGTCTGACTTGAGGTTGTTCTGGGACCGTGTCTTTCATCTGTGTCACAAAGTCCATCTGCTGCTTACCTTCCAATACTCCATTTATCCCCATGAAACTAAGTGACGCTATATATACCTAAATGCACACCTGTGTAGCTGTCCATTTGCTTTTATCCCTACCTCAGAATCCCTATCTATCTGCAAACTGGCTTGAGGAAAGGATGTGCCAGTGATTTCTGGAGGAAAAGTATACAGGTTGAAAAGATGGTTGAAGTGCTTGGGGAGTGTTTAATTTTGTTTCCTTCTAGGATTTTTTTTACCATCAGCCTCCACTCCCACCTGGGAACTCCGTATAGAAACCCCTCCCAGGCCTAGTTAAAAACCTCACCAACCCAACCACTGGAAAAGCTTGCAGGCTGAAAGAAGACATGGAGTACATACGTGAAGGGTGTGGACGTGGCAGAGAGAATGTGACAAGGAAAAGTTCTAGGCTCCATTCTGAAGGCAAAGTTTATTTCTTTCGAATTATGTACTCTTCTCATTCCCTTCTTTAGTTACCTCATGCTACCTGGGGCACTTGGGTCAGGACAGAAAACAATAAAAGTAATTACTCTAAAATTTTATGGTCTCACTATTATATTATTTATTTTTATAATCCCTGTGATGTAGTTCATATTACTCCCATTTTACAGCTGAAAAAAAAAGTGGAGTTCAAAGAAGTTAAGTGATTCGTAGAATCAGTAAGAGGTGGAAATTGGACCTAATCCTGGGCTTTTGACTCTAACTCTGTGCTTCCTTTACTAAAGCATACCACGAAGACAGTAGCACAGAATTTGGGAAATGATGAAAATAAACAGAAGCAAAAAAGACCGTGTTTGGGATTTCAAAAAGTTAGTCTAACAACATTACATAGCGAGTCATTATTTGGGTGGGAAATGGTAGAGAAATAAAATGCCAAACTTTCTTCTAGCTCACGAAATTGGTACAAGTCAGCCCTATAAAATGCTATGCTTCATTGATTTTAGAAATGACAGCTACAGCAATAATAAGACTGGAGGCCCATAAAATTCACAGGAAGTACCTAAAGGAAAACTAAATGAAAACATTTAAAAATGAAAACAATAGATCTACGTTAAGGAAAACACGTCTTAAAGAGTCAAAGTGAGGAGAATAAAAAACTTCCATCTCAGTTGCTGCAATAAAGAGTGAGGAGCTAAAATATGAATCCCTTTTCATTATAATCTAACTGCCAATCAACCAGAGAGAGTAGCAGCCCGTGGAACTGAGGACCATTAAGCATGACAAGGGGTTCTGTACAGTGACTCTGTGTATTAGAGAAAGAATTTCTCCATGGATTCCAAAGCATGTTCTTTATTCAGAGTCGGAAACATTTCAACATTAAAAAAACTCTGTTACAATTAAAATAAACCTATTTGGACTTCTCCTCTAGAATAATTCCTGTCTAATTCCCATGTAATGTAGTCAGTCCATCTGTGACATATTAGAAGGAAAAGAAGAAAAGCAATAGAAAAGAAATTCTCTGTTCAATCTTGTTTATTGAAAATGCATCCTATGTTAATTTATAAAAAATCTTTCTCCACCTATGAATAGTGGGTCTGGCTACAGATATTATGAATGATGGATATCACTAGCGTTTAATGGAACCTCATATGCTTATCTAACCTTACTTTAATAGTTTTAAGAAAAAATATTAATACAAAAATATAAAGACAAGAATAAAATTCATCCATAATTCCTCTGCCCAGAGATCACCACTGTTAACATTTTGGTGTATTCCTTATTTAGATTTCAGAATGCTAAAGAGAGTAGGTTATGCTTCAGAAGGATATTTTCATAGGAATGGCACTTTTTTTTAAATAGAATGGAAAATCAAAACTTTGGAAAAAGTTAATGTGCCAGTTATTTGTAATTACACAATTACTGAATGGGGAGATTGTTCTCTCTCAATGCTTGTAGCCTCTAGGTATTGAAAGGTACCCAAGAGGTCAAAATACAGGGATCACTTCAATGGGTGGTGTTGAGTGTTTGACAGAACATGATTTAATAATTGGCTTGGGTCACTCTGACAACTTTCCCTTTCAAATAATTCTACTTACTAAAAATTTTGGACTTCAGTATTTAAAGACTTTTTCAAAATTTAAAAAATATTTGTTAGAGAGTGGTAGTTCTAAAGCATGTGTATGCATCAGAGTCACTTGGAGGGCTTATTAAAACACAGGTTGCTGAGTTTGTGACTCAGTAAGTATGTCTTGGGGTGGGGCTGGGACTTTGTGTTTCTAACAAGTTCCCACCCCGGGTGATGCTGGTGCTGCTGGTCTGGGGACCACACTTGGAGAGCCACTGATGCAGAGCATGTTTACGTGAATGCAGCTTAGAAGAGGCAATCTTCCCCTAATACTGCAGAAATAGTTTCATGCTTACAAATTAGCATCTTCTATTTGGGATATTTCACACCATAGTGATGAACTATAGGTTTTACTTAGGATTTTTAAAATGAAATTTTGTAGTCTGATTTTAATGAGAATGTTAGGAACAAGCTTGAGTATAAACTATAGGAGTTCAACTTACAGCTCTATAGGAATGAGAGAGGAAAGCAATCCCTTCAAAAGAAAACCTTCTAAATCCCAGAATTTCCTATTTATGTACAGATTGTCTATAAAAGCATATAGGGGGTGGAGCAGCTTATGAATCTGTATGTGTGGTGAAACTTTTGTCTCTCATGTTCTAAACCCCTACCATTTGTGTTTTCCTCCTTAAACCCTAAACCTTGCCAGCATGGCCTCCTTGCCTTCCATGATCAGTATCCAGCCACTCTCATAGATGTTTCTAGTCCAGAAGGCTCGCACATTTTGTAAAGTACTCAAATCCTCTGATGATTTATAAAATATTTGCAGAGCACATGAGAGGAATAAGACTTCCAGTGTGTCTCAGACCTTTGCCAGGCAACCATGCACCTGGGCATGAACTCTACACAGCTTTGTGTTTCAAAATCTCTGTACAGTCATTGAGGCAGGGTACTGGTTTGGGAGTCAGGTGACCTCCATGCCAGCTCTAGCTCTGCTGGGACTCAGTTGTCAAATTTAGTCAAATTGCTTAACTCCTTCCGGTGCAATGTTCAAGAGTTTAGGACTTTGCTGTCAAGCAGACCTGGGATTGAATCCCAGTTTCTGGTATTCACTGGCTCTGGGAATCTGTAAAAATGGGTATAATAGCAACAAATACACAGAGCAGGGTTGATGTAAATATTGGAATATACATATCCCTCACAGTTATGCCACACAGTAGGCACTCAATACTGCTAGTTATTGTTACTATACATAAAATGATAGGGTTGGACTGGATAATTGATACTTGGGCCCTTAACTGATGCTTTGGGCACAGTGCCAATTTTAAGTGAAATATATAGTTGAAAAATAAAGATGGCTGTGTTAGTCTGCTAGGGCTGCCATAACAAAGTACCAGAGACTCAGTGGCTTAAACAACAGAAATTAATTTTCTCACAGTTCTGGAAGCCAGAAGTCTGAGATCAGGGTGTCAGAAGGATTGGTTTCTTCTGAGACCTCTCTCTGTCTTGTAGATGGGCATCTTCTCCATGTGTCTTCACATGTTTTTCTCTCTGTGTGTGTTTTTGTCCAAATGTCCTCTTTTTCTGAGGAAACCAGTCCTAGTAGGTTAGGGTCAGCACTAATGATCTCATTTTAACTTAATTACCCCTTCAAAGACCTTATCTCCAAAACAGTCACACTCTGAGGTATGGGGGCGGGGTGGTGAGAACTTCAACATATGAATTTTGCGGGGACACAATTCAGTCCATGACAATGGCTAACCATGCAATTTGGGCCTTTTTTTTCCTACTGGGTTTGATGAAGAATTATCCTTAATTTTGGGTTTTCAGTTTCTTTTTTGGTAAATCATTTCACAGTGAACCTTTGGTTAGCCAAAAACAAAAACAAAAGAAACCAAAAACACCACCCCCATTACCACCCCCTTGATCACCGAACCCAGAGGGAAGCAGTGGCATTAATAATATAAAACAAAATGATTCTCAAACCACCATTTGACGTTAGAACTTATGTTTTAAATGCTAACAGTTTTACTTCATCATGTCTTGTTGTCTAAGAATAACTGGCATAGCTCCGTTAAGATCTGTCTTTTTTAACAATGTTAGTTTGGGTTGTGACTTTATTTTGGTACTGATGTATGTCTCAGAGCTGATGTCCTCATTTTTCTGCAAATGAATACTGATCATCCACAAATTAAATACATTAGGGATAAGAAACAATTTTTAAATTTTGTATTTTCTGCTATGTGGGCATCCATTAACCAACAAGTTAATGCCCTGATGGGCAATTGCCTGGTAAAGCTCTGAGACCCACTGGACCTCTTGTTTCTGCCTCATGCTCTTAATTCATGAGATACTCATGACTTCCAGACCAGTAAGTGTACTTGTTAAGATGTATTTAGGGGCTGGCCTGGTGACATAGTGGTTAAGTTCATGTGCTCCTCTGCAGCGGCCTGGGGTTCATGGGTTTGAATCCCAGGTGTGGATCTACACCCCACTCATCAAGCCATGCTGTGGTGGTGTCTCACATACAAAAAAGAGGAAGATCAGCACAGATGTTAGCTCAGGGACAATCTTCCTCACCACCAACAAAAAAAAGTGTGTATTTAAACATAGTCTATTGGCAAACCAATACATTTGTCATTGGAGTTGCAAAGAATGCATCAGCTTACCTTCGCTTGGAAGCCATTTCAGCAAGAAAGTTCTCCTAGGTGTGAAAGAGATTGTGTTTAATTAAGTATCAAAGTTAGTTCTTGGCGTGTACTTGGTGCTCAGTGAATGTCAGTCTACTATTCATTCTATCAAAAAGTCTCAATTCATTGTGGGTATAAATATGAAATGATTTTCCCTTTTCAAATCACGCTCTGCCTCTGGGTGATGGGCTCCTTTGAGGCATTGCAGTACAATTCCACCACTTTGAAGACACAGAGGTAATAGACCAGTTTCTCAGTCATGTTTTAAGGCTCAGTACTATTCATTATCAAATGTTAAATTCCTACTTGGCCCAAATCTTTACCCACACCTCTGCCCATACGGGTAAGACCTTTGGCTCTAGCTGTTTGGAACTGGTAGTGTTGGTGGTGGGCAGGGTGGTGGTAAGAGGAATTGGGTGGTTGTTGTTGGTGGTGGTAGGAGCTAGAGTGGTGGTTTGTGGTCTGGCTGATTGGAATGGGGAGAGAACAATCAGTGGACACTATCTGAGGAACCTCGCCTTACCCCTACCTTCTCTCTGCTTCCCCTGTGATGCTGGGATGGGAAGCAAGTAGAAAAGGCGGAGGTAGAGGTCTTCTTACAGAATGACTCAGAGTGAAGTAGCAGTTACTACTCTGTTGATTGTGACTGGCACACATACTTTTGCATTTTGTGGTAGCAACCAAATACTGATTCTTTCTGAGGTGTATTTATTGATTCTTTGAAGGGTGCTGATAGGGACCTCCTCTTTGCACAGTCCCTAGCATGGAGGATCTGGCTTGGACTCCACAACTACTATGGCCATAGCCCCTGCCATAGGTGGTCCACTTCACGTGGGGTGATTCTTTATTGCAGTTAAGGCAGGATGGCTCAGGCTTGGACTCCTTCCGCAGTGTTATCTTGACCCACAGACACTCAAGAATCCTTGTTACTCTAAATGGAAATGCAGATTGCCTCTCCCAGGCAACTTTCTCTTAGATCTTTCCTTATTCTCTGAAGTGGCATCGGACACTTGACTAATCTAGTCCTTGATCTACTCTTAGACAAGGTCCTAATCGCTAGTCCCCAGTTTAGTTGAGGGAGAGAGTTTGGGAATCCTCAATCTTTCTGATTGCCTTTCTTTGGCTTTCAAGAGGTAAAAGAAGAGAATAGCCTCACTTCAGTAAAATGAGCCTCCCAAATTTTAACATCTTTTCCAGTTGTTTCCTCCTTAGTTCTTCCAGAATGGCAGCTCTCCACAAACACCATAGGATCGTGACTTGCCCTCAAAAGTTGTGGCTTTGACTCAGAATGTGGGGATTTTCTGGATATTTTCTTTCAGCTCTGGGTATTAGTTGCCAATTCTGTTACTCAGAATCTAAAGCCATGCTATTGCTTTAGCTTTGTTCCCCTAAACAGATATGGAAAATGAAAGGGTTGGATTAGATAGTCTTGAACACCCCATCTAACTATAAGATATAAAAGTCACTGGATAAAGAAAGGAGACTATATCTCAAGAAATAGTTTTGCTAAGGAAAGTGTAATACTAGATTTTATTTACTACAAACGCGTTAGGTAATGCTTCAAACACCATCAGAGTAGGTGACTATTTAAAGAACAGTTCTTCATTTATTGGGTGTTCTAGGCTAAGATTTATATAGTCTCTCATCTTCATAACATATTGCAATGGGAATGTTATCAATTCTATCCATTCTACGTATGAGGAAATGGAAGTTCAGAGAAGTTAAGTGGTTGTGCAAATTATGCAAACCTCCAAACTAACAGCATCAGGACTTGAACATGAATTTTCTTACTCCAACGTCCGTATTATGTTTTACAGTTTACAAAATACTTGCACTAAATGTGTTAGGGTAGTCCAAGCTGTGGTAACGAGTAGACCCAAGCTGGACTCAACACAATCCAAGTTAATTTCTCTCTCACATAACAGCCCTCGGCAGTTGTTCAGATCGATGGTTGATTCTTTTCTTTTCATGTCGTCATGACTCTGCTATCCTCTAGCAGGGTTTCCTTTTTTTTTTTTAAGTCAGGTTTACTTAGGTATAATTTTCATATAGTATAATTCTCTATTTTTAGGTGTATAGTTCTGTGAGTTTTGAGAAATATATACAATTGTGTAACCACCATCACGTTCAAGGTATAGAACATTTCCAACACTACAAAATTACCCTTGTGCCCCTTTTCAATCTCCTTCCCACCCCCACCCCGATTTCTGTTCCTATAAGTTTGCCTTTTCTAGAATATCATATAGATGGAATGACATAGTAAATAGCCTTTTGTGCCTATATTCTTTTCTCTTTAGCATAATCCTACCAGAGGTCCTAAACCTTTTGTTCATGGGCCACTTAGGCAGTCTGACTGAGCCTCTAAACCTCCTTCTTGGAACAATGTTAACAAATGCATAAAATAAAAAAAATAGGATTACCTAATGAAAATTATATTGAAATATAGTTATTAAAGTATTAAAAGAGCTAATTTGTGATATAGTAATATATGTGCTTTTTATTAATGCATTAAATAATAAGCTCTAGCAGTGGGTCTAATGACTACTATAATAAAGTAGTGATGAGCATAGACTATATTTTGAGATATCTGCAACAACTATAATAAAATATAACTATATTGGTGATTTTTATTGGTGAAAGGATCAATTATTCCTCATATAACTGTGCTTTGTTGCCTACACTAATAATGAAAGGAAATACAACATTTCAAAAAGAGGTTAGTGAAAATAAAGATTTAAAGGTTTTCCTCATCTAAATCATAGATTCCCTGAATCCTATCCACAGATCCTTTGGGGCTCCACGTAGCTCAGGTTAAAAATTCCTGTTTCTAGGGCCTCGTCATCATTTACAACCAGTCTACAGAATAAGAAGGGCATAGAGAAGCAGCTGCGGGAGATTTTTCTGGGCCTGGCCTGGGAGTGGCGTATGTCACTTGTGCTCACATTCTGTTGAAGAGAACTTAGTCATATGGCTCCACCTATCTGTAGGAGAGACGAGGAAATTTAGCCTAGCTGTGTATCCAAAGATGAGGTGAATGGATTTGGGTGGCTAGCTTGTAGTCTCTGTCACACTAACCTTATTTAACTTTACCCTCATAGGATACCACCTTATATGATACCATCATAGCTGATAAAAGCATGGTTTTGAAAAGTTTAATGATAATATTTAGTTAGTAAGTCAGAAACTCAAGACACAAATCTGGGTCTTTTTATTCCAAATCCTACACTGTTTGTACTATGTCTTGGTGTCCTTATGATGCCATGTGATTTAAGGACCACTACAAAGATCTACTTGCGTGAAAATATCGCTCCCTTTTCTATGGAGCCACTGTGCCTGGGATTTAATATTCTGTGGCTACTGTCTTAAAACTCAATAATTTTCTCTTTGACTTTGTGTTTTGTCAGTAAAGTCTAATGAGACAATGGAGCATTCACTGGGGACTCGGAGCATTGGCTCACACGCTGTGCTACCTGCCCCCCTACATCCCTTGGACAGGTTCTTGGCTGCCTGCTTTCCGCCCCCTGGTGCCCTGGCCCTGCCTTGCCTCCTCCTCCTCCCCACTCTTGCCCCATTACCACTGCCGCCCTCTGCCTGGCCCAACAATCAGGTCACCTCAGCAGAAGAGGGAAACTTGCATTCTAGTGACCCCTTCTGCTCCTGGTGGTGACCTGGGTGCAGGTGCAAACAGCATCAGGATTTGGTACATGCCCTGTGGTGTGTCAGGGTGGCAGCACCCTGGTACATTTGGCAGGTAACTCAGAGGGGCCCTCTTGAATATCCTCAAGCCAGGCACTGAGTGTGTACTGGCGTGGGGGTTACAATCCTTTGGGGGGTTGCCTGTATTCTGTGGGTTGGGGGGCAGGTTCTAGGGTCCTGCGTTTTCATTTTGCACTGGATCCTGCAAATTATGTAGCTATCCCTGCCTGAGAAATCCCAATAAAAGCCACTTGCCGAATTACACAATAGAGGAATCTGCCATTGTTTCAGAAGTTTTTTTTTTTCCCAGCACAGATTTACACAGAAGGGATGGAGATATCCTTGATCTGTCTCCCACTGCCACATTATCATGGATCAAATGCATTAGTTTTGCAAATTGTGATCAAAGGTGGCATCTTAGAGAGTCTGATCTTGAGGAAATTCAGAACTAGCAGATTTCTGCAGGTAAATTCATAATAATAAATCCTGAGTGGTAGTGGCAGGATGCGCCAAACAGCAAGGTTGGCAGGCCCAGACAGAATGTGTACAGGACCCCAGAGGATCTTGGCCAGAAAAAGTAAATAAGACACAGTGAAGTGCCTGAAGCTAAGCAAGGGGAGGGAGCAAGGGAAGGAAGAGAAGGAAATAGCCAAAAAGGCAATTCTCCCTCACTTCATAATTTCTCCTGGGTTGGCTTTTGCTTTGAAGATTCTTAATCTTGAGGAAAATGGCAGCAGGAAGCTGAGGAGTCTATCAGCAGTGTTTATATGCTCAAATCTAAAAGTAGCAATTTCTTGACACTTTGAAGTTTGGCTGGTAGTTTTGCATATTCTTCTATGACAAATAATTGTGTCTCTATTGCTGTTATATTGTCTCTCACAAAAAACAGTCAGAGTGATTTACGGACACTTACAATTGTCCAAGACTTCTGGTATTTTTCTTCCTCAAAATCAAGAAGAAAATTAAGCAGGGGGCCTAGAAATTGAAAGTAGAAGTCGTGGTTGCCAGACCACTATTCAAAACCACGATTTTACTTCCTTTCCCACAGCCGTGTTTCATAGACAAAGCATTATTGCTTTAAGCAAAAAGGTAAATATTATGGGTTGAATTGTGTCTTGCCCCCAAATTTATTTGTTGAGATCCTAACCCTAGTTTCTCAGAATGTGACCTCATTTGGAAATAGGGTTGTTGCAGAGTAATTTGTTCAGGTAAAGTCCTACTGGGGTAGGGTGGATCCCTATCCAATATGACTGGTGTCCTTATAAAAAGGGGAAATTTAGACACACAGACATGCACACTGGGAGGACACCATGTGAAGACTGCTGTTCTTCCACTAGCCAAAAAACTACCAGAAGCTAATCCTCCCCTAGCACCTTCAGAGGAGTATAGTCCTGCCAGGACCTTGATGTCAGACTTCTGGCCTCCTGAACTATGACCCGATAAATTTCTGTTGTTTAAGGCACTCAGTTTGTGGTACTTTGAATGGCAGCCCTAGAAGAGTACTACAGTAAACTAAAGGATTGATGAGTCAATATGAGAAGTCATATCTCACGAAGATTCTCCATTTTGTTAAGAAATGACTGGTCGAACAAGAGGAAAGAAACAGAAAGCATGTGTTACGAAGGTACACAGAGGAAACCAGCAATTTCAATCAAGTAATTAGCCAGCAAATGACTCAAAAATGTTAAATTCTTTTATTTTAGTTACAATTCTTAATGAATCACAGATGACTCTGTCTGGAGGGACAAAGAAATCCAGTACTTTCAGTCTTCTCTTTGTTTATTTCCAATAGAAGCATATATATGTTTTTTTTTTCTTATTGAATATTTCCCAGGGAAAGATCTTTGGTCTTTCTCAGGAATCTCTTCTTCTGGGCCATTTTGACTTAGGTATTCCGCCTTATACAATTTATACCTACCTTTTCCCCAAAATAATTTGAGGCAGTTGATGACTGGTTCCATCTCTCCAGTCTGGAACATCACAGTCATATTGGTGGTTGGATCAGTAACACAACGTTCATTAGTCAATTTATATGGATCAATGTGACTCTTGCTGCTGTAATATCATGTGATAATATAGGAGATACCTTGATTGGATTTATTTCATCTTCATTAAATCATACATTAAAACTAAGATAAAATGAGAGGATTCAGGGGGAAAACAAGAATGTATCAAGCCTCCATATTTTCCAGTTCATGCAGCAGCAACTCCCATTCTAAGACCTGCCTTTATTAGCTAGAAGCTGCAGCAACCCAAACCATAGCTCAGCAACTAGGTTACTTGGAGACAATCAATATGTAAAGCTAGGATATAAAGGAATCAGATTTTAAGATCATTAAGCTACTCCTCAATGATACGTTTCATGTCCTTGTAAATTATACTGCTATGCTGTTAATCCCTTAAGGTCCCAGACGACTATTAGTGATAAGGGATTAATTTAATGATACCTGGTACCATGGGGAACATGGGGGAATACCAGCCACATTTGTACTAGATTTCAGAGAAGACCAGAAAGACTGTTGTGTTTCTCTTGAGTCAGTACATGAGCCTCTCACAGTCAATTCTCTGCACAGAACCTGGAGTTTATAGAACCCAAACATTATTATGTTACCCCCTACCCTGCTTAAAATGCTATAGTTAGCAATCATTCAAATAGCACATTTTAATTTGTCCCTTAAATCATGAGTTTTATCATCTTCCACATTTGAAGTTGAGCCTTGAGGCTTACTGCTTTGGGGATGAGAGGGAAGATACCTGACTTTTTAAATCTTGAAACCAGGCTTGGGCTAGAGATGGTTATCTAAATTCCTTTAGCGTATCAGGAACCAAGCCTACTCACTTGAGATCATAGCGCCTTCAATAATGTAGGGAAGCGATTTCTTCCTCCTACAATAGCCATGCCCTGAAGCTCGTTGTCCTGTGGTGGATGAGGATATGACGTGGAGCAGTGGTTCTCAACCCTCTCAGATCCAACATCCCGTTTTCATAAGTAATGTTTCATAATGTCTCCTTTATTATTGTGAAATGAAAGTCATAGATAATACAAGTTATCTCCACATACAATTTCCAAAAAATTAATGTAATAACCTAGGCCTAATATAAAGGAGAAATAAAGGGGAAGTAGTTTATTAGAAAATAATAAGTCTTTCAATGTGTAAATGCCTGGCCATGTCTGGACTAGAAGATATTAATGAATGGATCAGACACTTGAATTGTGTTATAATGAAAAAGTTTGAATTTAAGAGAAGTAAGAAACTCTTCTGTACAAGAAATACAAGAAAATGAAAGAGCAGAAGTACAAGTGGAAATGAAAATTTAAACTAGAATTATGGTATGTAATGCCAGTTCAGACTTATTTGTATATGATAAGAAAAGAGGGCAATAACCATACTTGAAGTGTGAATAACAGCCAAGACAAATTACAAACAGTTGAAATGGAGAAAACGAGAAAGTATGATATTCGTACAAATGAGTTTGGTTTTGTTTGTTAGTACAATGTAAAATAATTCCCTTTATTACGACATTGGACAGGTAGGGATAAAGTGTCACACACACACAAAACATATCTCTTGTCTTAAAATCCCACTGCATCCAATCTTTGGTATTTAAAAAGACCTTGGATACTATATTCTTAGATAGGCAAAGAAGAAGAAGATGGATTGGAAAGCAATACCATATCAGAAGAGGGTCATTTGACAGGCTTCTGGGAACAAAATCAAAGTAAGATTGAAAAACAATAGACCATTACAAATTACATAATTTTAATACGTAATTTTCACAGTATAGATAACACTGTTACACAACATTAAAAAGTATGTTAGAAATGACATAAAAATTTAGAAACAACTCATTATCAACGTTCAATGAGATCACTGTGCTTCTAAGTTTGTTAAAAGGAGTCTCAAATTCCCTCAGATACATGTATGTATGTCTCAACAACAAATGCAGATTGATATAGAAAGCACATTACATCAGCAATTCAAGTACCATGAGGGCCCTGCCACTGATGATGTGTTCTGAAATAATGAACAAATCTTGCTAAGCTTCCAAACAGAACAAGGTATAATCGACACTCAATTTACCTGGTAGTTGCATCCCTTGAATTCACTGTACATTAAAAGCATGCATAAGTAGTCATGATTATATGTAACCTGGAATTAGAATCCAGGCTCAGATAATTATAAGCAATTTTTTCACCTTTATGAAAGTCTAGTAGGATGTTCAAAAGTCAGGTATGATATTTCGCCAGAGAAGATATATGGCCAATAAACATGTGAAAAGATGCTCAACGTCATTAGCTATCAGGGAAATGCAAATCAAAATTACAATGAGATACCACTTCACATCAACCAGGATGGTTATAATAAAAAAGACAGACAGTAACAAGTGTTAGCAAGGATGTGTAGAAATTGGAACCTTCATTCACTGCTGGTGGGATTGTAAAATGGTGCAACTACTTTGAAAAACAGGCTGCATTTCCTCAAAAAGTTAAACATAAAGTTACCATATGACACAGCAATTACACTCCTAGGCATATACCCAAGAGAAAAGAGAACATATGTCCACACAAAAACTTGTATATGGACGTTTTAGCAGCACTATTTATAATAGTCAAAGTAGAAACAACCCAAATGTCCATCAAGTGATGAAGAGATAAATAAAATGTGGTATATCCATACAATGGAATATTATTTGGCAATCAAAAGAAATGAAGTACTGATACATGCTACAATATGGATGAACCTTGAAAACGTTACACTAAGTAAAAGAAGTCAGACACAAAGGACCACATATTATATACTTCCAGTTATACAAAATATTCAGAATAGGCAAATCCGTAGAGACGTAAAGTAGACTTGTGGTTGCCTAGGGATGGGAGGGTAAGGTGAAATGGGCAGTGATTGCTAACGGGTACATAATTTCTTTTAGGGAGATGAAGCATTCTAAGATTGTGGTGATGTTTGCACAGTTCTGTGAATATACAAAAAACCATTGAATAATACTTTAAATAGATGAATTTCATAGTACATGAATTTTAACTCAATAAAGCTGTTATTAAAAAAGTCAGGCAGAGTGTTGCACAGGTTGGTCCTAAGCATTGTGAGACATTTGGCTTCCTCAGTTTTGCTCAACTAAATGCTAGTTGCACCTTCCAATCATTACGACAACTAATAATATCTCCACAGAGTTCTGAAACATCCCCCAGTGAGAATCACTGAACTGTGGAAGAAGTGAAAATGAAGTCTACCCATTTTGGTGGACTAGAAGGGTGCAGACAGAAATGAGGGTGGGAAGATTTTTAGACAAATTCTTGTCCATTATTCTGAGGTCCTGAAACTCTGGAGGGAAGAGGAGGCATGCTGGCCTACTCCTAGGCCCTCCAATTGTGGGCAAGTATATTCGATAAGCTGGGAGGAACACCAAGAGTGGATGAATTATTCCTCCACTCACTGTTTGGGATGCTGAGAGGAAACTGCAGTGCAGGCAGTCTCATACTCATTTGGGGGAGTGCATTCCATAGTTAAAGTGTGCTGTGTTGTGCTCAGTCAGAGAGAGGTTTAGTTTGTATTCACGAATACAATTCTCCCTCAGTTCCCGTGTGGCCTGGATGCTGAGTTTAGAGCTGGCTGGACTGCTAGGAGCTGGACGGAGTATGTAGCAAACACACAGATGCCAGCGTGATCCCAGGAGAAGCTGAGCAGGAAGCAAGGGGCACTACTGGGCTCTGACTAAGCAGAGTGCAGAACAGGCCAGAAGTTCATCTATCACAGATGTTAGCAGTGAACACTAGCAGAAGATCCATATGACCCACCAATTCCACTCCTAAGTACATACCCACACAAAAACTTGCATGCAAATATTCATGGCAACATTATTCATAATAGCCAAAAAATGGAAACAACCCAAATGTCCATCAACTGATGAAGAGATAAATAAAATGATCTCCATTGTGGTGTATCTGTACAATGGAATATTATTTGGCAATTAAAAGAAATGGAGTACTGATACATGCTACAACATGGATGAACCTTGAAAATATAATGCTAAGTGAAAGAAACCAGACACAAAAGGCCACATTTTATATGATTCCATTTTCATGAAGTGTCCAGAATAAGCAAATCCACAGAAAGAAAAGTAGATTAGTGGTTGCTAGAGGCTGGGGGGAGACAGGTATAGAAAGTAACTGCTAATGGATACAGGATTTCTTTTCTAGGATGACAAAAATGTTCTGAAATTAGATAGCAATAATGGTTGCACAACTCTAAATACACTAAAATCCATTGAATTGTTAATGCTAACAGGGTGAACTTATGTCAGTTATATAATGTCAACACTATCTCAACTTAAAAATATATGTGTATATATATATACACACATTGTACACACACACTTACTATAATGACTCCATGTTTTGTGCGCATGTTTGAGTGTAGTGATTAAATCTCTAATCTTGCTACACACTCTGATGCTTTCACTTTGCTCTTAAGATACAAGACCTCTACATGTGGCTTACAAGGCCCTTTCCAACTTCATCTCACACCGTGTCCCCTGAGCAAAGACACACTGGTCTACATTCTTCCGTGAGACCTTTGCACTTGCCGGGCCCTGGGCCTGGAATGCTCTTTCAACCTCACTTCATCTGTGTAATTCCTTGTCACTTCCTTAAGTAAGCCTCTCCTGACCTCTCTGACAGGGTCAAATCTCTCTATTATACCCTCTCAAAATGCCATATCTCTTATCCTACCTTATCATATTCTGCATATTATGTTTGCATTTTAAGGGTGATTTTTGGATTAGTGTCTGTTTTTTCAATTAGACTGTAAACTCCTTGAGGGGTAGTATGATCATATCTGGTGTTGCTTATACCTATATTCCTTGGAACAGTATCTGACACACAGTGCCTAATCTGTTTATAGAGATCGGTAAATATCTATTGAATGAAGTGAGTGAGTCACTTTCTTTTTAGTCCCTGTTATGCCACTTCTGAGTTTGCTTCCACTTCTGCCCACTTGTTCATTCATTAAAAAATGCTCATTGAGGGCCTAACTATGTACCAGACCATATATGGTTGCCATGAAATCACTCATAAAATGACTGATTTAGTCAACTACGATTATGAAGGCAGGAGTCATTTTGTTATTGTTACATGCCATCAAGTTGGCTCCTGGTGACCCTGCAAATGAGTGATGTCCACAGTGTCCTGTCTTCAGTAGCCCTACTCAGTTTCTGTAGACTCATGCCCAGGGCTTCCTTTATGGAGTCAATCCACCTCATATTTGGTCTTCCTCTTTTCCTGCTCTCTTCTACTTTTCCCAGCATTATTGTCTTTTCCAAAGAATCCTGCCTTCTCATGATGCGCCCAAAGCGGGACAGCCTCAGTTTATCATTTTTGCCTCCAGCGATAGTTCATGCTTAATCTGCTCTAGGACCCACTTGCTCATCTTTCTGGCAGTCCAGGGTATCCATAGAGCTCTCCTCCAACATGGTATTTCAAATGAATCCATTTTTTTCCTGTTAGCGTTCTTCACTGTCCAGCTTTTGTACCCAGACCTAGTAATTGGGAATACGAGGGTGTGGATAATCTTGGCCTTAGTCTTTAATGACAATTGCTTACACTCGATCATCTTTCCTAATTCTTTCATTGCTGCCCTTCCAAGTCTCAATCTTCTCTTCATTCGTTAGCTGCAGTCACCATTTAAATTGATGACTGGCCAAGGTAAACAAAATCTTTAACAATTTCAATGTCTTCATTGTCTACGTTAAAGTTGTGTAGTTCTTCTGTAGTCATGATTGTTATCTTAATGTTCAAATGCAATCCTGCTTTGGCACTTTCTTCTGTCACTTTCGTCACAAGTTGTTTCTGCCAGTGAGATTGTGTCATTTGCGTGTCTTTGATTGTTGATTTTTCTTTCCCCAATTTTCACTCCTTCTTTATGTGAGTCTAGCCCAGTTTTTCGTATATGTTCTGCATACATATTAAACAGATAAGGAGATAAAATGTACCCTTGTTTGACACCTTTGCCTATAGGAAACCATTTTGTCTCTCCATAATCTGTTCTGACAGTGGCTTCTTGTCCACAATACAGGTTATACATCAGGACAATCAAGTGCTGAGTCACGCCCGTTTCTTTCAGAGCAGCCCATAGCTTTTCAAGATCCATGCAGTCAGAGGCTTTACTTTAGTCTATAAAACATAGACTAACCTTCTGAAATTCTTCAGAGCACTCCAGTGACCAATGAATAACTGCAATTAGATCTCATGTCCCTCTCCCTTTTGGAAATCCTGCTTGAACATCAGGCATTTGCTGCTCCATATAAAGTAAAAAAACCTTTGTTGCAATACCTTGAGTACCACTTTACTTGCAGGGAAATGAGAGCAATGGCCCTGTAGTTACTGCAATCCTTGGCATCTCCTTTCTTGGGGACTGGGATTTATACTGAGTGTTTCCAGTCTGTAGGCCAGTTTTGTTTTCCATGTTAGTTGGCATATTCCTTTTAGGATTTTGAGAGATTCGGTCTTTATGGCTTGAAATAATTCTATTGCTATCCCATCTACTCCTGGTGACTTATTTTTTTCCCAGTCTTTTCAGGGCAGCTATCACTTCACTTGCTAAAATTACAGGTTCTTCCTTATAGGAATCTTCTTCCAAAGGACTCTGTCATTCTTTTGTCTCTTTTATATAGATCTTCAGGGTAGTTTCCACTTTCCCTTTATTTTCTCCTTATCGGACAGTGTGCTTTCCTGTTGGTCGTTCAGCATTTCTAGTCTAGGTTCAAATTTCCCTTTGATTTCTTGAATCTTTTGGAAGAGACCTCTTGTTCTTCCTTGTTTGTTGTTGTCTTCTATGGCTTTTCTTTGGCCATTACCATAGTTTTACTGACAAAAAATTCTGAATAGGCCTGCAAGAATATAGGAATTCATCTCCTCATAACATGGCTGTGTGTATGGCAGGAACTTAAGGCTTCACAGACTCTCCCTTCAGAGTTTTCAATATATTATTCTCGGTAATGTCAGTCAACTAAATCACATAACTTAATCTTGAAAGTTTTTTTCCTAGCTCCTAACTTAATCTTACTACCAAACTTCCAGCTCAACTATAAATTTAATTTTGCAGCAAATCAAACTATTGGGGCATATAAGAACTAGGTATACTAACCTAACCAAAAAGGTTTCTAATGCTGATCTGGACTGTACTACTTATCTGAAAACTGCAAAAAGTCAGCTAATTAATTTTTATAAATGATTTTCAATTATTCAATTATATTCTTAATGAATCATATTTATGCAAATTAATTTCTCTATCTAAATTAATCATAGCAAAGAACATTCTTATAAATTATGTATATTTGTAGTAACTCCGTAAGTATAAGCAGTTGTATTTTTGGTAGAAATATGGTTTCTCAACTTACGTAAACTGAGTCCTTCTAAGTTCATACTCACAATTTTTCTGCTGAATGTTTAACAGAAGACATCTTGTTCTTTTTTTATTATTTTGAAATTTTTAATCAGAAAGTAAATTAATGAAAGCATATGCATGAAAACAGTAGACTTCGTATACTTTGTAGGGAGACAGCAACTGCGCTAGACTGTAAACTTCATGAGGGTGGAGATCATGTGTTTTTAAAAATTTTTTCTTAGGAACACTAGCCCTGAGCTAACGTCTGTTGCCAATCTTCCTCTTTTTTTTTTTCTCCCCAAAGCCCCAGTATATAGTTGTATATCTTAGTTGTAGGTCATTCTAGTGCTTCTATGTAGGATGCCACTACAGCATGGCTTGATGAGTGGTTTGTAGGTCCGTGCCCAGGATCTGAACCAGCAAACCCCGGGCTGCCGAAGCAGAGCATGCAAACTTAACCACTCGGCCACGGAGGCAGCCCCAGAGATCAAGTTTTTCTGTTCATCATTATATCTTCCATTCTAACCCCTAGGTCTGTTACTGGTGTATAGTAAATGCTTACTAAATATCTGTTAGATGAATGAATAAAAATACTCTAATTCCATACTTGATACTTATAGAAGAAAACTAATGATGCCTGATCCCACTGTTGACATTAACAAGTCAAGTTGTTGGTTTATGTCTCAGTTGATGAAAGAAACTAGTGAGTAAAATGTATGTTCTAACTTTGAATTGAGAGACAAGAAGAGTCTGATTTCTTAGTGCATGGTTCATGTGAGAAAAGTTTGTTCTGATTTACTGTATTTCAACTATATGAGTTTAGAGGTGTGAAGTTTTGGTCAATTACCCATCATTTTTGCACAATGTCAGGGTTAGAAATAACTTCGAAGTCATCTTTTTAAATCCAGCCTTCCATTTAAAGTTTGAATCTCCTTTACATTATTTCTGCCAAGAGCCCAGCCAAAGCTTGAACATTTCCAAGTGATAGGTGCTTTACCACTCCTGAGGCAATCCATTCCATTTTAGGACAGTTTGGCTAGAAAATTCTTTATTCTATTGCATTGAAATTAGACTTCTTGTGTTTCTCACATCCAGCAAGGTTGGCTATATAGAATACATATACTTCCTCTTCCATCCAACACTCTCATATGTATTTGAAGTCTTTGCTAGGTAGGCAAAATTTCCCCACTTTGTACCAACATTCCATATAGGACCTAATTTCAAGTCACTTCCATTTCATGGTCACTCTCCCAGTGACGGTACCTCTGTTTGGTTATATCTCTTTAAAGTGTAGTGTCCAGACTGAACCTAGTATTTTAGGTGTGATTTATGTGCAGCAACTATGCTCCTGCCAAATACTGGATTTGTAGATAGCCAGGAGTATCCCAGACATTTTCTCCTGGGAGTGTAGTGACAATTCCTATGAATACGCAACAACCTTTCTGTCTCTTTCATATAAGTATCAGAGCTAGAGCATTTCAGATTGGGGAAAGTGATTCTTTCCTAGGTCACATAAAAAATGATGGGAGAGAATATGTGTCTCCTTTCATCTCCATGCTAAGGGAACATATGAAGGTTAATATAATGCTGTTTAATGTTTTTGCTTTGCTTCTAAATGAGATAATGAATATAAAGTGCTTATCCTGATGTCTAGTTCAGAGTAGTGATGCAACAAATCTTAGTTAACTTTTCCTTTCCCTTCACCATCTCTTTGTATTTTTTCTCAGATGTCCCCCCCCCCTTTTTAACACAAGGATGATGTAGGGATGAACAAGTTAACCATAAAATATCTTCTGTAGACTCCTTTTTAATTCCCAGAAGACATGTGTTCTTTATTTTAAGTAAAATCCTAAGTGACAGATAGATGAGATGCAAATGTCTCAAATGTTTTCCAAGTAAAATATAGCACTTAAATTGAACAATCTTTAGACATTCATTTTATTAATCTAGTTGATTTGTGCATTATTTTTCATTTTTGCTCATCCGGCTGGGTTGTGTTTTTAAAATGAGCTTCCTAAGACTAGAAAGACAAGAATTAAAAAATGAGAGGTTTCAATTAGATCTTCTCTGAACTTATTGTATTACAGTTCTCAGTTTCACAAGTGATTAAGAAAAGAGAACTAACTTTGATGGGGGAATTTTTGAATATACTATAGCAATTGTTCCTTTTTAAAATAAATTTCTGAGAAATGTAAAGCAACTTTGTTCCCATACATGCAACTGCCGTTTCTGACAGTGTCGGTACACTGTCTCCTCCAGAGGTAAGATGATTAGAAACACATTGAACTTTGACTCACTTTTTTTTACGAAGGCATTTATTTTAGAAAAGAGAGTGACACTAGGTTTAGGTACTCCTCCGCAAAGCACTAAGAAGAAAGTGTTGTTCTATGGCATTGAAAGCAGTGGTCTTAACTTCAGCATCTAGGTGACCCTGGATGACTTGGTACTGCCTAGCGACACAGGTCCATCTGCATCCTGTGGGGCTTCCTCCTAACTAGAAACTGCTCTGCCTGAGTGGAAAGAGTAATTCCCTGATGCTCTTTTCCAAAATTCCCAACTACTTAATTTTTTCCTTACCCCATATATGACGATTATGACACTGACATCGCTTTATAAACAGTCTGCTGACTATGACTATCTGCTGACTCGACAGTGGAAGAAACACCAGCAAGCTTCCTGACTTTATGTAAAATACCTTCTACCTTCATACTCTCTAGTTCTAGAGATTTCTCAGATTCAAGACATACAACTTTCATTTGAAAAAACTAGAAAGTTTGAATGGGAAAAATTCATGTCAATTTAAGATAAAAAAGTGATCAGTTTGTAGAAATTATTTAAAATCTCAGATAAATATAATAAGTGAAAACACCAGTCATTTACCTAAAATATGCCATTAATATAGTATTTTGTTGTAGGTTATGGTCTGGTACATAGTAGTCTATGTGTCCAGCTGGAATAAGGCCTGAGACACATGTACAGATTTTAAACTTTTGACTCAGTTCCTGTAGGCCAAAAGTGTACATTTTTTTCTAATGCTTTGCTGTTAGGCATCACCTCACTTTTTCAGAGAAGATTTCAGATTTGGTACTTCAGATCACGATGCTAATGAAGTTAGAGTTACATAAAAGAGCTAACTTCATTCTGTTCCACGATCTTGAACTGCAGTCTTATTCTTAGTCTTGCAAATAAACTTTCTTAGCCATAGGAGGAGTAGTTGGGAGAGTGAATGAAAAACTCAGAACGCCTTTTTCATGACATGGTATCAGATCCAAAGCTGTTCAATGACTACCTGTTCAAATTGAATCACATAGTGTTTACAACTTATAATTTCAGATGAATTACCCTGCTAACATATAACAATATATAAGCTATAAGTCAGCTGTCATAAAGAAATAGATCTTGGTAACATTATAATATTTACTTGGAAAAAAAGAACACATTATTATTCATCATCTCTTATTATCTCTTCTCTAATTCAAGTCAGTTGAAAAACTGATGCTGCGCACACCTCCAACCCGTGCCCCTGCTGCTGTTGTGTACAGGACCTTTCAAATCCATGGTTTCAGTCATCACTCTTGTGTGACTATCGTGAAACAATATAACTTTTTACACATCACCATTATTAGACTGGGAGTTCCTCAGTATTAGACTATAAGCTCCAAGAGGGTAAGAATTTCCTAAATTATTCATGGATATATTCCTAGGACCTAGGCCCTTGTCATTAAGGAAATTTTTGTTGACTGAAGGGAAGACACCTCATCTTACTCATTTGTGTATTCTCAGTTTGCCATGATGTTTGGAGTATAATATATACTCATTAAAAATGTTGGTTGAATGGATTTACTGATAATAAATTAGCACCCAGGGTAATTAAAAACTTTTTTTCTAACTTCACATTATATCAGAGTAAAACAAAAAATCTGTTTGCAGTTACATAATTGATCATAGTTTCTAACTGTATTATAGAGTCAATTCAGTTAAGTTTTACGGTCTTTTACTTTTTTTCCCCTTTTTTTGGTGAGGGAGATTGGCCCTGAGCTGTTGCCAATCTTCCTCTTTTTGCTTGAGGAAGATTGTCGCTGAGCTACATCTGTGGCAATCTTCCTCTATTTTGTATGTGGGACACCACCACAGCATGGCTTGATGAGCAGTGTGTAGGTCTATGACTGAGATCCAAACCCATGAACCCTGGGCTGCCAAGGCAGAGCACATAAGCTTAACCACTGCATCACTGGGCTGGTTCCTCCCTCTTTTACTTTTGATTTGATAATTTCTAAGACCTAAATAGGATTATTAAGATCACTAGTTAAGAGGAGTCTCTATAATAAAACCATTGTTAGCTCCTCACAAATCACTTATCCATAACAAAAGGAAAAATAGTAACTATACAGTGGAGAAACTGAATAACCCTTTAAACCAGCAACCAAGAGTAATATCAAACACATATGCACCCCTATATTCATTGCAGCATTATTTACAATAGCCAAGACATGGAAGCAACCTAAGTGTCCATTGATGGATGAATAAAGGAAATATGGTGTATATATATATATATATACACACACACACACACACACACACACACACACAATGGAATATTACTCAACCATGAACAGAAGGAAATATTGCCATTTGTGACCACATGGATGGACCTTGAGGGTATTATGCTAAGTGAAATAAGACAAAGACAAATACTGTATGATCTCACTTATATGTGGAAACTTAAAAAACAAAACAAAACAAAACCGAGCTCATAGATACAGAGGACAGATTGGTGGTTGCCAGAGGTGGTGGTTGCAGGGTCGGCGAAATTGGTGAAGGGGGTCAAAAGGCACAAACTTCTAGTTAAAAATAAATAAGTCCTGGGGATGTAATGTACAGCATGGTAACTATAGTTAATGATACTGTATTGTATATTTGAAAGTTGCTAAGAGAGTAGACCTTAAAAGTTCTTACAAGAAAAAATTTATAACTATGTGTGGTGATGGATGTTTACTAGACTTATTATGGTGATGACTTTGCAATATATACAAATATAGAACCATCATGTTGTACACCTGAAACTAATATAATGTTATATGTCAATTACATTTCAATAAAAATAATGAATATCAAATAGACATTACATACCTTTGGATGTGATACCCTAAGAAAGACAACACATCACTTATGTTGTATTCCATTAAAAAAATGTAAAACTTCAATCTAATTATGAAGAAACATCAGACAAATCCAAATTGACCATTCTATAAAACAACTGGCCTTATTAATCAAAATGTCATTGTCATAAAAGACTAAGGAAGGCTGAAGAACTGTTCCAGGTTAAAGGAAATTGAAGAGATATGACAACTAAATGCAACACGTGAGCCTGGATTTGGTCTTATATTAGAGCAAAAAAAAAAAATCCATAAAAGGCGTTATCAGGATAACTGACAAAATTATAATACAGACTGTAGGTTAAATAAAAGTATTATGTCAATGTTAAATTTCCTGACTTTGATAACTATTCTGTGCTTATGTAAGATAACAATAACTTTGCTTTCATAAAATACACACTGAAGTAATTAGGGATAAAGGGCCGTGAGGTATATAACCTACTCTCAGATGGTTCAAAAAATCATATATGTATATGATTGAGAGAGAGAGAATGCAAAAGGAAATATAACAAAATGTTAAAAAACTGGTGAATCTGGGTAAAAGAGTATGGGAATTATTTGTATTCTTGCAATTTGTTTTTAAACTACCCCTCAGAAAAACAAAAACAAAATCATGATGAATGTCTTTTCATGATGGTTAATAGTTTCAAGTGTCCAGCAATGGCATGTATTCTACAATATTATTATTTCCATACAATAGTGGTTCCTTTAATTATCCGTGTATGGTTTTTCTCTATACTGGAAATGAGGGTCATATTAGGCCAAAGGGCTAACTAAACCAAACCACTAAAATTGATTTTCCCCACTAAAGTTTTTATTGTGTTTATTGCAAAGAATGAATGTTGTCAATATTTCTTCTGTAGCCCAATTGAAACAAAAATTCATTCACTTAAGCCCATTTAGCAACTTTTAATGGTTGCCTATTATGTGCCAGATAGTGTGCTAGACGATGGCAAAACAAAGAGGAATAAGTTATGGTCTGTTTCTTGATGAATTCAGACTAATGAGAGTCAGACATTTAATCCAAATGATGGACTATAGGAGCAGGAAGATGGAGCAATTATTTGTCTCTGGGAGCTAGTTTCACAGAAGTGACATCTGAAGTGGATCTTGAAGGATGGGTCAGAGTTTTCCAGGTGAGGGGAAGAATGTTTCCAGGCATGAGGAGTAGCATGTAAAAAGGCTTTGAGCCTTGAAAAGTTCAATAATAATTTCTAATTTTATGTCAGATGTAGTTCAGAAGCATTAAAACCTAGGTTAGCTACTTTTAAAAATATTTTTATTGTGAAATATGATACACATTCATAAAACTGCATAAAACATAACTATCAGCTTACTGAATTACTACAAAGCAAATACACATGTAATGACCATTGAGGTCAAAATCTATAAAATGGCCAGTAACCCCAAAACTGGCACCCCTCATCCAGTACGCTTCCCAACCCTCTCCTTCCCTCAAAGGTAACCACTATTCTTCTAATAGTTCCTTTAACTAATGGATACACCCACATAATGGACACGTCTTTCATCTCTCTCTAAAATTGCCTTGCATCCCTCACTCTGCCCCATCCAGTTTAACTACTGTTTGCTCTGTTAACTTCTGCAAAGGGTGGGAAATCCAGCGTGTTTGGAGCATATAGTCGTGAAGTTGTGGGAGAGCAAGGTACAATAATAAGTATTTATTATTGTTATACCTGTACTGTGTTCTAGGTCCTGTTGGGTGCTTTACTCATTAACTGATTTCTCACAACACTGAAAGCAGTGTACAGCTGAGGAAATTGAGGCTCAAGAGGGGTTCTCACTTCCCTAGAGACACAAATTCAAGTGATGAAGACAGGACTAAGACATAGATTTTTCGGACTCCAAAACACATGCTCTTTTTACTAATGCTTCTTTTTAAGATTTGACTTCTTCACATGGAAAACTGACAGTCAACAGGGACTTTAAATTGGGGAATAATATTATTAGATTTGTTTGGACTGTAATTCTGTTGATATTGAGGAATAATGGAGTGAGGGAGAGTTTGGTGGTAGGGAGACCATGCAACATTGTTGCAATGGTTCAGAGTTGCGTTTTAGACTACAAGATTGATAGTGCATATGGAGAGAGGAAACTGTATTTCCTAGACCTTTCTGAGGTATAACCAGTCATTTATGGTACTAGGTTAGATGTTGGGGATAAGTGAGATGAGAAACGATGTACACAGGTAACTTGCATTACTTTGCATATTTGTATACGCTCCTCTCCATGACTGCAACGCTTCTACCTTGATAGCCTGAAAGGATAGCAACACTGTTGATTAAAATTTGGAAGAGGAAGAACAGGTTTGGTGAGAAGATAAGTTCAGTTTTGGTCCTGCTAATTTTGACATGCCTGGGGAAATTCAGATGATCTGTCTCATGGGTAGTTAGAAATAGAACTTAAAGGCTCCCAGGACAGGTCTGAGTTGGAAATAAAATTTTAGGAATAATCAGAATATATGTAGCTTGAGGCACAGAACCTGGATTGAGACAGACCCATGTTTAAATCTTAGCTCAGACACTAATTATCTGTTTCCCTGTCTGTAAAATGGGATAATATCTAACCCAGGATCTTTGTAAGGATTCCGTGAAAAACTAGAAAGCACTTAGCACATTGTCCGAGTTCAGTAAGTGACACAATTATCATTCGCTATTATTATTGGATTACAGTACAGACTTACTTATGAACAAACTCCACTATAACAAAAAGCACTTCTTTTAATGGAATTCACTTAAATGCTACCTGAAATACATTTGAATGGAAGACCTATAAGGTATGGTTCGGGGCCCACATGGCAGCATAGTGCATGCATTGGGTCACGTGTCCAGCAAGACCTAAGTGTGCCTTTAGTGCTAGGAATGGAAGATACAGGTCCATGTCAGGGGTTTCCTAGTAGGCGACTTATCTCCAGGGAGGCAACCGGGGTACAACTTACTCCCCACTCTCCTTAAAATAAACATTTTAGGGAAGCATTATCTTCCTTTTTCATATTGTGTTGCGTGCACAATACTTAGGTGTTAAGTTCTATATAGTTGATAATAGATTAAGAGTTTAATATTTGCTCTTCCAAATCAATTTTTCCATGACCCTTTCTAAACTCTCAGCCTCTATTTAGGCCCATAATTTCATTTGTACATAATTATGAATTCAAATATTTGTATTGTAAAATGCCACATCATAATCGAAGGTAGAAAATCTGGACCAGAGTATATAGGTCCTATAGGAACTATAATTGCTTCTACTTGATGTGAGGTTTTTATGCTGTGTTTTAGTAGGATCTGTTCAGAACAGATGGGAAAATCTTAAAGGAACAAAATGATGAGAAAAAGAAGTCCAGGGAGAAAAGTTAAGGAATCACCAAAGTTTATCTATACCAGGCCACCAAATTAACCCAATAAGTCAGCTTAAAGAATAGATTTGACTAGTGTTTCCTTGTTTTGCTATTCTTAAAGGCATCATCAAGCACTTAAAAAAAAAACCCCAGCAGGTTTAATTAGCTAGTATCATACTTGAAATAATTATATATGGTGATAGACTATATGCAAAGATCATCACAATAATTCCTCCCATTCCTATATACATATCCCTTTGAAATGTGACTTTGCTGCTCCTCCCATCAAGAAAGGAAATCTATCTCCCCAATTCCTGAATCTGTGCTGGCCTTTTGACTCACTGATTAATAGAATGTGATGGAAGTGATGTCGTGTAGCTTCTGCTTTAAAAGGTCTTGTAGTTTCCACTCTGCTTGGCATGCTGCCATAATATGAAGCAGCCCAGGCTGAATAGAATGAAAGTCTAAAAGGACAGAGAAGTCCAGCCAATAGTCAACATCAACTGCCTGTCATGAGTGTGCCCGGGTCAAGCTGCCAGATGACTGTAGCAGCTACACGCATGATTCCAGACAAGCCCAGTCTAAATCACTGATCTATAGAATTAAGGGCACATAAAACGGCTTTAAGGCAATAATTCTAGGGTGGTTTGTTATGCAGCAATAATATATATGTGTATATAGTGTGTATATATATGGTAGAATTCTCCTGCCCTTAAGATGAGAGAATAATTTTAAACCATAAAACTATAAAAACTGCTGTAACCTTGATGAGTTATCTAACCTATCTTTGCCTCAGTTTCCCTATCTGTAGAAAGGAAGGATAAAACCTCATTGGATTGCTGATAGGATTAAATGAGTTAATACTTGAGCTTAAAATATATTAATTACTCAATACATGTCAGATACTAGTATTGTTATGTTAGAGAAGGGAATGACCTAGGTCCTAGACCCAGTTTGTTATTCTGTGACCTTCAGCAAATCAGTTAACCGCTCTGGGTTTCAGCTTTCTCATCTGTAAAGTAAGGTTTACTAGGTAATTTCCATGGTTTCTTTTCATCTTTAACATTTTATCATTCAGTATTCAATATTTGTTTTACCCACATGCACATTCCAATCTTGTCTATAATTCTAATTTTTCAGACTAAAATATTCTATTAGCAAGCAATTTTGAGGACGATGTAGTGACGACCACTTTGAAGTATAAATAACACTGCATTTACTTAGGAAACTAAATAGTTTTTACTCACATCTGGCCAGCAAACATAACTCTCACATATCTGAAGCAATGGCTTTTCAGGTTTATGGAGACGTAAAAGTGTATATTCACTTTTTAACCTGTGATAAATGTGCTTCTTAAATAAAAGTAGGAAAAGATCCTTCAAAAACGAAGAAAATATTTCATCTCAACTTTTACCACACAAAAACTTCCAATGTTAAATAAAAATCACCTATAATTCCACTGTTAAGATGTCATATTTAAAATTTTTTCCTACTTTTTTTGCCTAAGCAATTGAATACACTTAAATGTTATACAAAATGTGATTTTTATTGGCTGCATGACAAAGACCATCATGTGGAGGTATCGTGATTTATTTTCCATTGATTTATAAATTGTGGCATTGCATTACACTTCAGTTTGATGTGTGATGCTTCTTGACAATGGGACAGATAAAAACGATCGTATATACGACTTATAATGACGTGTGTGTAGAATGTACAGTACGTGGAATTTCCTTTAAAAAGCTAATCATTTTTCTATCCTTTTCCTGTCACCCCTATAATCAAGCTGCTACAATCCCTCAAGACCCATGCAAATGCTCCATTCAATACTTTTACAACAAATTTAACAATGGCTGGACAAACTTTGCTTTGAATTTTGAAAATAGATTTCAGTCACTTGTTTGCTCTTCTAAAATACACACAGAGCCTATCTGCCTTTGCTTTTTCAGGGCTCCGAAAACTGGCAGTTTGAGTTAGACAACTGCAAAGGTTTTCAGTGGCTCTTGCGGGGCGGGAGATAACGCGAATGAGCTTTTCCTCCCTTAAAACTTCCTGACCCACAGTGGGCACGTATTTGCTTCCTGGGCAAGAATTCCCTTCTAGGAGTTGGGGAGGAGGCGCAGGAGGTGGCTCTCGTGCCCCCAAGAAGCCGCACGCGTGTTTACGGAATTTGACAGACGGCTGAGATCTTCAGGGATTTTCCAAGCAGGACCCGGGCGGGCGCCGGCGAGGAGGGAAAGTGCGTCTAGCCCACGTGACCCAACTTCACTTTCAGGTTCCAAGAGCGGAGCGCTGCTGGAATCGGTACCGATCTTCCGCCACTAGACTGTTTTCCTGCCAAGGACCTGATAAAACCCCCGAGTTCGGAGACGTACGCTTTGATAACTGCTGGGTTAAGGAAAAACTTCGACTTTTACCACTTTTAAAAGCGCTGGCAATCTTGTCGGCATCACTTAGGGCTGCCGCAGTCGCCCAGCCTCTTCCTACAGCTCCTGCCCGTGCGTTTCCGAGCCTCCCGGTCTCGGTCCCAGGTGGAAGGAGAGAAGCGAGAGCAACAGTTTGGCTGCCGGGCAGCGCGTCTCCTGGGCGCGAACGTCGCCCCGGGGGCCTCACACCTCGCAGCGCGCGCAGCCCGGGGCTGGGGCTCTCCGTCGGCTGGCGGGATGACGCGCGGGTGAATGGCTGAACGAGCCCCGGGCCGGCCCCGGCGCTGCCCGCCACGGCGCCCTCCTCCCGCCGGGCCGCGGCGCGTCGCCTCCCCACCGGCGGGGGCGCGAGGCCAGGCGCATGCGCGCGGCGCTCCCGGGCGTGCCGGCCACACTCCCCCCACCCACTCCGAGAGCTTGTCACTTCCTGCCCTCGCCCCATCTCCGTCCGGGGTCAGTCAGTCGCTCCCTGTCGCTGCCGGAGAGTCTCAGCTTCCCCCTTCCTATCCGCTCTGCGGCGGTAGCTCAGGCTCTTCGGGGAGGGGGAGACAGAGAAGGAGAGGGACTGACTTAATAAAGTTTCCTGAAACAACAACTACTACCAAAAAAGGCCCAAGGTGGGGGGAAACCCCGTTCTTCCCCGCCCCTCTCCAACAGCCTGAGGGACCGTTGCAGGTGGAGCGGCGCTAGGGGTAGCCGGCTCCGGCGGCAGCCGTTGCCCCGGCGAGGGGCGCCTCAGGTCTTGACCGCTCCGGTTCCGGCTCCTTCGGTGGCGGCGGCGGCTGCGGGGCGGTTCCTCCTGTCAACTGCCTGCGCCCGCGCGCCGCCCGCCCAGCTCCCCAGCGCGGAGGGACGCCGTGAGCCGCCGCCGCCGTCGCCGTCGCCTCCGGCCGCGGAGGGCCGAGGTGAGCTGCGGCGCTTCCGCGTCAGCGCCGCCCGGGACTCTTTGGGAGCGCGTCGGCCCGAACCCGCTGCACTTCGCGTGGTCGCCGAGGCTGCGCCAGGTGGGGCCCGAAGCCGCCTCCCACGCCAGGCTGTCCCCGCGGCCGCCCGGCCTGCCTGCCTGCCTCCCGCCTGCCCGCCCTAGGAGTTAAGTAAGTTGGGCGCACTTGGTAGTGGGGTCCGGGGCTCCGCCGGCGAGACCCCAACGCACGTGCGTTGCGGGAGGGCGCGGCGTGGGCCGGCCGCGGGCGGGAGCCGCACCTCGGCCGCCCCTGCCCTGCGGGCCCCGGCGCCGGCCGAGCCCGCCGCCCTCCG